>NC_090249.1:872522-945022 GCF_037325665.1 Littorina saxatilis | reverse complement strand
AGGTTCCAGGAGTTATCTCCCACAAGGTTCCAGGAGTTATCTCCCACAAGGTTCCAGGAGTTATCTCCCACAAGGTTCCAGGAGTTATCTCCCTCAAGGTTGTGCCTTGTAAATAACTTGACAAAAAGAGATAGCACCCTGCATGTTTGACAGTGATTCTCTGAGAAATCATTATCAAAGGTTAACATTGTACTGTAAAAATCAATAGATAAAAAATGAAGTGAGTTAAGAAAGCATGCAATCATGACATTGTAACTGGGAGGTAAATTCATGGTACTATACTCTCATTTTTGCTCAGATACGTTTTAATTTTTGTTGAAAAAAAAAAGAAATGTAAGTGTATGCCATCTTTTGTTGAAATTCTTGTACCCGATGTGTCATGGTTACTGTTTTCAGTATCTAACAGGTGTTTAGTTGGAGTATATTATTCTCAGATTGTGTGTTTGTGTGTGTGCGTGCGTGCATGCGAGCATGCGACCCCGGCGAAACGGTCAAGAATAATTCTAGAACCATTCAAGAAACGTTCATGAATATTCATGAATATATATTCTAGAAGTTTCTTGAATTATTCATAAAGATTAAATGAGAATTCTTGAATTTTAACTAGAATATTTCGATGTTTTGGTAAGGAATATTCTTGAAAAAGGACTTGAATAATTCTAGAATATTCTTGCCCACTTGAAGAATATTCCTAACATTATTCTAGAATATTCCTGACAATATTCTAGAATATTCCTAACAATATTCTAGAATGACACTAACATTATTCTAGAATATTCCTAACATTATTCTAGAATATTCCTAACATTATTCTAGAATATTCTTAACACTATTCTAGAATAATTCAAAAAAGTTCAGGAATATTCATGAATTTATATTCAAGAAGTTTCTTGAATTATTCATAAAGATTAAATGAGAATTCTTGAATCTTAACATTTTTCTGGAATATTCTTGAATCCTGTTAACTTAAAGTATATTCTTGAACATGTCTTAAGTATTCTAGAATATTCAAAACTAGGTTGAAGTTCTACTTCTAGTATACTCTCAACACAATTTTCAGAATGATCTTGGAATATTCTGTGCTGGCATTTAAGAATAAATCCATTAAGAATATATTCTTCATACAAATCAGAATGATAGTACAATTATCTAATGACTAATAACAGAACAAGAATATTTTAAGTGATTTTTTCCTCCATCAATACTTGATACAGCAGACAAAACAAGATTTCATTCAATACTTTATCACATGTAATTTAACTACTCGAAGGATGATAAATCGGTGATGGTTATTCATTTGGCGAAGAACCTTTCCACTGGTCACACCGGGTGCAGTCTGAATACTGGAGCCGATGCTTTGCAGGTTGCGGATGCCCTGTAAAGTGCAATGAAAATACAATTTTAAATGTCTAAATGTTTCTTTGTTGTGCTTTTTTTCATCATGCTTAAAGAGTCAACAATATGGTCAGGAATCTGTCAAGGTGTCCAAATGCAAAATTCCTGTTCTGGATACTTTTATTACTATGTATTTTGTTCCGTTTTAAAATGACTACAAAATAAACAATACAGTTATGAAGTATTCTTCATGCAGATTCTATCCACACCAAATGTATGACAGTATGTATCAGTCGCCTGGATGCTGAGAACATTAACTGTTCAAGAAATGATGGTTATAAAATCGAAAAATGTTTTGTGAATTTTGTCAAATCAAGGGTTCCATGTCAATGTTTTTATCAAATAAGTCACCATTCATAAAAGTATTTAAACAACTAAATGATAACTTTAGTTAGCTTCATTTCCAGAAATGCCATCCAGAGAGTTTTTGGGGACTGACATGCAACGGGCCAGGAATGAAAGAAATTACAGTATTTAACTAATTTAATTTTCAAGAGACTTTTTGTTGCGATTCCAAGCCATTTTTTTCTTCAGTTTAGGAATAATTCATTCATCATGTTTTGTGCTTTCATTTAATTATCCCAAATTTTGTTGTGACAAAGGTTTAAATCAATAAATGTTGATTGCCTTCACTTAATTACCTGAGTAAATCTCTTCTTGCATCACTATTCCCATGGCCTTGACTCAGGCTTGAGCACCTCTTGAAGCTCTTGAAAAGACTAATGCACTCTCTGACAAGATGTTGATGGGTTAATGGTTTGCAGCTTGTTGCCTTTTG
This sequence comes from Littorina saxatilis, assembly GCF_037325665.1. Lineage (NCBI taxonomy): Eukaryota > Metazoa > Mollusca > Gastropoda > Littorinimorpha > Littorinidae > Littorina > Littorina saxatilis. The sequence continues at coordinate 942,849 of NC_090249.1, read as the reverse complement.
ATGCAGCATCTGTAAAAATGAGAAGTGATCAAATTAGAACAACCATTAAATATATAATTATAAATGCTCAAGTTTGAATATATATATATATTTATATTTACTAATAAGGGGTAAATACTGAACTGTTTACAAATAATACTAATAGTAATCATCTTTGTTCATGCAGGAATTTCTATAAGTATAAATATATGTTCCTGACCAAACCCAGTCTCCTGTAAAGTCTTGTAATTGACTAGCTAATACTCAGAAGACAATTATTTGAAAAAAATAAAACAATTTAGTGCCGGCTTGCTGATTGACACTTGACTATTAGTATCACTGTCAGACACATATATATTACAATCAATGAATGATACATGTGCAAATTACACTTACAGTTACACAGAGACTGAAAAGAATAGGTTTGAAAGGGCTTGAGTAAAAAGTCATGCAATCCTACCAAAACAAATGATAGTTCAAAATAAACAAATCCTACAGGTCTAACTCAACTGATTTCACTTAAAATCTTGCAAACAAGAGAGAAAGCATTTAATTGTTATTCACTTATTGTAAAAAAAATAAAAAATAAAAACCTAAACCTAGAAATATATATCTATATGTCACCTAAAACAAACCACAATATCAAACATAAAAGAATTTTTATAAAATTAAAACACCTACCTTTGTTTTTCCTGAGAAAATCAGGATACAGCTTGTTGCCACTCAAGTGAGATCGCTGCTCTTAGTTTCACCCATGGTGCTTTCAGTTTCACTCATCTGTTATTTTTGTGTCTGGCACCTCCAAGTTCAAACTCTTGTTTGGGATGAAGAATAGAGCATTTCTTCATGCCTAACAAGTTGACAAATCGGTGGCATGCCATTTTTTCAGATAAATGGAGATTACAAAATCTTTCTCAGTTCTAACAACGTGCTTCCAAAGAATTTGGCGCCTGGTTTCTTAGCTTCCGGTGCCAGAGTTTGTCCACCGGAGTTACTTCCCTTAAAAGCAAAATGGCGACGCTCTGTAAATACACCATGAGGAAAGGGGACTCTTTTGAACGAACTGCTGCAGCTAGAAACCTTTTCTCTGTTGTCTTTGTTGAAGCACTTTTGCATCAAAGCAAAACAACATTGATCCATGCATCATTTCCATGAACTCAGTAAGTATGTTTTGTTTTTGCTTGTTTTATTCAACACGTGGTACAGATGTAAACATGTGTCACTGTGTGACTGTGAAATCGAAACCAGCCTTCAATTTTAAAAGTTTCTTCTTCGATCTGACACATGAGAAATGGCAGATGTATAAAACTTAACTACATTTTAAGCAAAAGTACTGTTTAATCATGTGATGATTTGATTGTTGGGTTTAACGGCCGCCTTTCTGTGTCAGTGTGTCATTTTGTCGTCTGTTTGCAAACAGAAAGTCTGCCGTGATTTGCGTTCTGCTGGCACTGTTGGACAGAATAAACGAAACCTCAGCCTGTTGGTTTCAAAGTATAAATTATAGACTGTAACTTCTGCTGAATTTGTTTGAGGTTTGGAACTCACAGATTTGGTATAAATTTGCCGCTAGCAAACTGACTGGTTTGGTCAAAATTAAAAACAGGTTTCTGAAAATGAAATTGAAAAAAGTGCTTCAAATTGTAAACATGCCTGTGGGTATTTACAACAATGACGATTATAACAAATATTCCGAAAGTGTATTGATAGAATTATGTACATTTATGTAAAAAGGTAACATTAACCATTGCATCAAAATTGGATTGATTGATTGATTGAATGACATTAATGACAAGCAATACGTTTGTAAGTTTTCTGTTCACATTCACTCTAGTTATGATGATGATCTTTGGAATGTCTTATGTTTGAGTTTATTCTTTGTTAAAACCTTTTTTTGTTTCTTATTTACTAGGTCCAGGAAAGAGGGGTGAAGAAGATATCTGGATGAATTCTCACTGGAAGTAACATGAAGCACATCATAAATAAAATATCACTGGAGGAAAAGGTAAGAGTCCTGTCAACGAACTGTGAAAGTAATTAATCAGCCAGTGAATGAATTAAATCAATTAATGGGCAAAACGTCTCTGAGAAAAATGGCTTATTTCAGATGAAAATGTGTTTTCATCAATAATATACCATATTTACATACCAAAAAGAACACACTGCGGACATTTAACTCTTCATTTTTGTTCCTTTTTCCAAGTTTTTGAACGAATGATTTTTTGTAAACTGTAGGCATTGTGTTTCAGGCTTTACAGGACACAATGTTGCAAAGCTTCAAGCTGATACTGAGCCTTCTTTTGAATCAAATCCACCATGCCCTGCCACAGACTGACAGTGAAGTTGGCCAAGGGAATCATCCAACAAGGGATGCTGGTGACAGTGACCTTTCCTGGAGAAGCGGTACCGCATCCATGCAGTTCCAGTAGTTCAGAAAAGTGATGACAAATGTTGAAGACACATTCTGCTTGTGAACATTGTTAGCCCAAGATCGACTTGTCATCTATTTCACTTCTTTGTGACAATATAACATTTGAAGAATGAACCAAGTGTTTGTTTGGCTTTATTTTGTAGCATAATTCGAATGTGTAGCAAACACAACCAAAACTATAAGTGGAGAACACAAAATTAAATTAAAAGTGTTTTAAAAATAAGGGATCACAGTTCTTGAACTTTGAAGAAGAATGTTCTTGAATAAGATCATTCTTGAAAAAAAATATTCTAGAACATTGTTGCTGTTCTTGAATTTTGTTCGATATTCTAGAATATTCTACAAGCCAAAAAATTCTAGAATAATGCCAGTTGAAAAATTCTAGAACATTCTAGAACATTCTAGAATATTCTTGAATAAAAAAAAGTTCTTGAACAACGTTTCGCCGGGGGTGTGTGTGTGTTACAAAAGGCGTAGAGGTCCGGTGAGAAGACATTTTAAGCGTGTGAAAGTACATTAAGATCAGTCGATGAGTATATCCGTTTCTTTCTTGTTATGAAGCGGTTATACTTATTATGAAAATGTGTATATACTTGAGCACTTGTTCTTGTTTCTTTTCACTTTTGTTGTTGTTGTTACTGACAACTTTATATGTAGATATTTACCTATGAGCATGTGTGTATTTGTGTGAGACAGAGACAGACATCAGAAAGAGAGGGAGAGGGAGAAACTGTGTTGTTGTTACTGATAACTTTATATGTGTGTATTTGTGTGAGACAGAGACAGACATCAGAAAGAGAGGGAGAGGGTGAAACTGTGTTGTTGTTACTGATAACTTTATATGTGTGTATTTGTGTGAGACAGAGACAGACATCAGAAAGAGAGGGAGAGGGAGAAACTGTGTTGTTGTTACTGATAACTTTATATGTGTGTATTTGTGTGAGACAGAGACAGACATCAGAAAGAGAGGGAGAGGGAGAAAGTGTAATGTTAAAAGGAGTCCAAGAAGAAAGGGAGATAATGTGAATTGATAACCAAAGAAAAGATTTACACAACACATTGATTATAAACACTCTCTCTTAAATCTTGTTGACATATGTACGTGTTTGTGTTTGAACTGTACTTGTTTTCTGAGAGAAAGTTATATTTATGTGATAACAGAATGTACGTGAAGCATCACATGATACGAAGAGTTGTGTATAACAAAGAGTCAATAGTTGTACTTACTGGATAGATGAGTGTTTAAGCTACAGAGTATGCAGAGGATGTGAACAGTTGACTTTGTCTTATGAATGATTTCAATGAAATAAATCAATAATCAAGCAAAACTGGTGTCGATATTAGTGTACTGTCCGTCGTTGTCGGTGTATCATGTACAGGCACCCATCTGTACGAGTGTGTACATGTTCACACACACACACACACACACACACACTCGCATTAACACGTACACGTGCACCTAAACCCATTGTATCTGAAAACATTTTAATCAAAACTTGACCAAATGTAAACAAGTTGCGTAAAGCAAAATCAATAACTCTATTCAATCTGTTGGCCTGAGAGAATGAAACTAAACGCCATGAATTTTTTTCACCAGACAAGTAGTGCCTCCACATTGTCTTGGTCACACAAGTCAAATGAACCTAATTTACATAAAACGGATTTTCTCTTTTTGGGAGCTTATTTACAATCCAAACACAACACTGATATGCCTGTAAGCAAGATATGACGCCATCAAAGACATTCATTGCAAAAACAAAAACAAAACACTGAAGAAAAAAAACGGTTGGAGATCACAGCTGAGTTGATCAATGACCACTTAGAATATGTGCCGCACACACACGACACAAACTGCGACACGAGGAGAGAAGGGATTACACTCAGCACGTTTGTCACGTGCAAGGCTAGCTGACGGTACCTTGTGATACGCATATATGTCTTTGCCTTTGATAATACATGTACTGTTACGCTGGCAATCGTGTGTGTGTGTGTGTGTGCACGGACACTCACCGCACACACACACACACACACACACACACTGACAACAACACCGAAAACAAAAATAATGCACAGTACAACATATGCAGATCACGAACTGCATCAAAGGGTTTTGCGGGCGTGTAAGTTGGTTAAGTTTATGGATCACAAGGTTGGTCAGCCATCCGGAACCTCTAATCTGCACGTGCACACAGTACTTCAATCAGTTCAAAGAATCAGAAACAAACACGGAAAATAACAAGGCTGTACAACTGACTGACAAAATCATTTTTTGGTAACGTTGTACTGCATTTTTTTTCACCAAGACCGTATACTCGTAGCATCGTCTGTCCACTGCTCGTGGCAAAGGCAGTGACATTGACTAGCCTGAATAGCGCGGTAGTGGTCGCGCTGAGCAGGATAGCACGCCTTTCTGTATCTCTGTTCTTTTTACATTTAGTCAAGTTATGACTAAATGTTTTAACATCGAGGGGGGAATCGAGACGAGGGTCGTGGTGTATGTGTGTGTGTCTGTGCGTGTGTGTGTGTGTGTGTGTGTGTAGAGCGATTCAGACTAAACTACTGGACCGATCTTTATGAAATTTGACATGAGAGTTCCTGGGTATGAAATCCCCGAACGTTTTTTTCATTTTTTTGATAAATGTCTTTGATGACGTCATATCCGGCTTTTCGTGAAAGTTGAGGCGGCACTGTCACGCCCTCATTTTTCAACCAAATTGATTGAAATTTTGGTCAAGTAATCTTCGACGAAGCCCGGACTTCGGTATTGCATTTCAGCTTGGTGGCTTAAAAATTAATTAATGACTTTGGTCATTAAAAATCTGAAAATTGTAAAAAAAAATAACAATTTATAAAACGATCCAAATTTACGTTCATCTTATTTTCCATCATTTTCTGATTCCAAAAACATATAAATATGTTATATTTGGATTAAAAACAAGCTCTGAAAATTAAATATATAAAAATTATTATCAAAATTAAATTGTCGAAATCAATTTAAAAACACTTTCATCTTATTCCTTGTCGGTTCCTGATTCCAAAAACATATAGATATGATATGTTTGGATTAAAAACACGCTCAGAAAGTTAAAACAAAGAGAGGTACAGAAAAGCGTGCTATCCTTCTTAGCGCAACTACTACCCCGCTCTTCTTGTCAATTTCACTGCCTTTGCCATGAGCGGTGGACTGACGATGCTACGAGTATACGGTCTTGCTGAAAAATGGCATTGCGTTCAGTTTCATTCTGTGAGTTCGTCAGCTACTTGACTAAATGTTGTATTTTCGCCTTACGCGACTTGTTAACTTTCTGAGCTTGTTTTAAATTCAAACATATCATATCTATATGTTTTTGGAATCAGGAACCGACAAGGATTAAGATGAAATTGTTTTTAAATCAAGTTTCAAGTTTCAAGTTTTTTTTTTTTTTTTTTATTGTTCATTACCCAGGGGCATTATAAACAATATTCGCAAATTCAAAAATGCACAAAGTACCAAGTGATCAAAAAAGAAAAAAAAGAAAACAAAAAGAAAAATAGAGGATAAGAAAAGAAAAAATGAAATAAATATTTGGAAAACAAAAGTACACAAACAGTGAACACAAAATATTATAGTACAGAAAATGCAAACACACACACACACACATTGATTCCTGGCAATGGGGGACACAAAACGAAAATACGGTTAACAAATCCCAGCACTATGAAAAATTGCTACTAATTAATTTTATAAATTCCAAGAGTTTCGTCAACAATTTCGTATTTCTTGATACAAACAGTTTTTTGTATTTAAGTGAATTTGGTTTTTTCCAGTAGAATGGTGGAATAAGTTCTGCTCTTTTTTCATTGAAAAAGTCACAAACAAACAAATAATTATACTCATCTCCTATATCTTCTGATGTACATTTTCTGCAAATGCGATTCGCTCTAGGTATATTAAGGTATCTTTCTTTCTGTACTGGCAGGTTGTTATTTGTAGTTCTAAATTTCATGAGTGTAACGACTTTTTGGAACGTCAAGGATTTAATGTAGTCTTCACACACAAAACTATCTTTAAACATTCTATAATTACAAAAAATGTCTTTTGTATCCATTTCTGAGAACCAATTGTGAATATACTGGTCATATAAACACCGCTTTACTTTTTCTTTAAACCAAGTAGATGTATATTGAGAAACAAATTCTTGTTGTATCCAAAGCCCAGAAAGACCTATATCACTTAACGTTTTTTCTATGCATGACAGATAATCAGAAGTAAACATCTTTTGCGAATATAGTCTATAGGTAAATCTGTAAGCAACACTTGAAAATTTGTTTTTGTTAACTGGGTCAATTAGTTTATACCAATAACAGAGCATTCTACATTTCATATTGACATCTAAGGGATATTTTCCAAGTTCGCCAAAAACCATTGCATTAGGGGTGGATTTTCTTAGTTTGAAAACTATCTTATAAAAACGCAACTGAAGCTTCGTAGCTAAATCGCAAGAACCTGAACCCCAAATTTCACAGCCATATAGTAAAATCGGAACAATCATTTTGTCAAATAGATCAATCTGTATATCCACGGGCAATGAGAGTTGTCTACATGTGCGAAGAAGAGCAAACATAGCCCTTGACGCACGGTCATACAAATTTTTTTGTGCTACCGAAAATTTATTATTATAATTAATCTGTAACCCTAAGTACATCACATCAAGGACTACCTCAATTGGCTTATCATCATACGTAAATTTAGGTATAATTCTTATTTTACCCCTTGAAAAAACAATGACTTTCGTTTTTTTAACATTAATATTCAGTTTCCATTTCAAGCAGTATGCATGCATTTTATCTAAGCATTCTTGCAATTTCGTTTCAGACTCAGCACAAATCACAGTGTCATCAGCGTACAATAATACAAACAGTTGAAACATTACATTCACATCAGCATCATCCATACCAAGAGAAACAGCTTCTCTAGAGAGAGAAGTCAATCCATCACTAGTTTCCCCTAAATACGGCTTTAGGTCATTTAAAAACAAAGCAAAAAACAAGGGAGACAAATTTTCTCCTTGTCTGACCCCACAAATGCTAGGAAAATAACCAGAACATTCACCTTTAACTTTAATACATGATTTTGCTTTATCATACATATTTTTAACAGTTTTCAAAAAATTTCCATTAACATCAAAGCTAACTAATTTCTCCCATAAAAGTGCTCGCCGAACTTTATCGAACGCTTTCTCATAGTCGACAAATGCACAATACAAACGCTTTTTCTTTTGGAGAAAAAAATTTATAACACAATGCAAAGTAAAGATATGATCTAATGTTGAAAAACCAGCACGAAATCCTGTCTGTTCTTGACCTAACTTATCATTAAGTTCCAAGAAAGTCGATAATCTGGTATTTAAAATCGCAGTGAATAGTTTACCAAAGCAGCTAAGTATTGTTATTCCTCTATAATTAGTTGGGTCTGTTTGGGAACCCTTATTTTTATACAGCGGGATAATTTCGCCAATGGACCACTGAGTAGGAACATTACCAGACTGTAACACAACATTAAACAACTTAACAACAATATCAGTCATCCCCTCGTTAAAGGCTTTCAAATACTCATTAATAACTTTATCTTGACCACACGCTTTGTTGTTTTTCAATTTTTTTACACATTTTATAAATTCCTCTTTTGTAATGGGTGCATTCAGAACTTCATTATTTAAACTATTATCACCAAACAGATCTCTTTCTTCATCCACATCATCTTCGTCACATTCCTGTAACTTTGTAAAGTGTTCTAAAAATGCTGAGCAAGAAGGAAACTTAGTACTTTTGTTATTATTCTTATTCTTATTTAGCTCATTCCAATACGCCTTTGGATCGCAAGTTTTCATTTTTCTTAGTTTCTTCACAAATTCTTTATGATACAACTTACATTCTTTTTTTATTGTTGTTTTATAGTCCTTAAAGGCATTCTTCTTTTCATGCTCAGAAAAAATATTTCTAAAACGCTTAACTTTGTTTTTTGCACGTACAAATATTTTCCTTTTTTCTTTACAAACTGTATTGAACCAAGGCTGGTGTGGTTTTCGTTTCTTACTATTTACTTGTTTTATCTTATTCTTTTTCTTAATTACTCCAATTTTTTCCGCAGAACGCTTTAGAATGTCACATATATTAGTAGTTACATTATCAATGTCCTCTGCAGACACATTAATAACAGAGCTCAACATGTTTGTTAATTGAATATCAATATCACTAATATCAGTTTCCTCTAAAGCGGTTGTGAAAGCTAACTTACTCCCTTCATTCCAATTTGGTTTTGTGTATTCAACGTTATTTTCGATATGCTCTAAGTTCTCATTTGGATTTCTCATGTCATTCACGCAATCAATACTTTCATCGTTTCTATCAGACTCATCGCGCCTAAAGAAAGATAGGGCGAGCGGGCAATGAACGTCCGAGTACATTTCACAAAAATCCAAAACAGCAAAAGTTTCAACTTTAACAAATAAATTGCTTGACAGAATACAATAGTCAACAACACTTTTATCTTTACAAGTACATCTGCCAAGGTTAGCATCATCACCAGCTCTACCGTTAGCAATTATTAAACCAGTTGTCCTACAGAAGTCAATTAACTTAAATCCAAAGTTGTTTGTTCTATTATCTTGTGAAACACGCTCACCAATATCCGTGATATCAAAGCCATTATCTACAACACCTTCTGCATACTTATCATCATCGGACAAAATTTCATTCAAATTCCCAGTGCGAGAGTTGAAATCCCCTAAAAAACAAACATAGTCGTTTTCCACACCAAAGTTTATGTATGCTTCCTCTAGTTCACTATAGACATCTTTATTTAGATAAGGCGAGCCTTCAGGAGGAATATATACAGCGCAAAAGAGTGTGTCACGACCAAGCACTTTCTTTCCCAACTTAAACAAGAGGCGAAGCCTTCAAGGCTCACGTAAGAAATCGACAAACAGTAACACAAACTCAATCACTCCGTCACACATACACACACACACACACACACACACACACACACACACACACACACACACACACACACACACACACACACACACACACACACACAGTAAGCATAGGTGAAACTGTGCAAGAAAGCGAGACCCTGGATCTGCCAACTAGTCTCGGCCCGCTCACAATAACAATGACCGAGACTTTCAGTAATTCCTTTGCGTGACGTCTAACCCTCTTACGTCATAATGTGACGTCTTCAAATAGTTTCTATCACACACGTCAAACACTTTTGACCGAGACGTAATCTTCTTATGCGAGCTTTATCCATAGACTCGGAAATGTTAAAGTTTCTATCACACACACACACACACACGCACGCACGCACGCACGCACGCACGCACAGACAGACAAAGTTTATCATCGCATAGGCTACACTTACGTGAGCCAAAAATAGGGCATTCTCACACAGTTCAATATCCAAAAATCTATACCACATCTTTACGTCTTCCGTTATCTTATGAGAAAGCTTTCTTTCTTCAAAAACAGTGATACTATCTGCGAAGCATTCACGTATAAGAACTAAGATACCTCCTGATTTTCTTCTAAATTTACCTCTATTTTTATAGAATGCTACATAACCTGGCACGTCAACCTTGTCTACGTCATCTAACTTGCTTTCACTAAGACAAATTACATCATATTTCACAATGAATTCTACAAAATCAGGAAATTTCAATTTTGATATAACTCCACATACGTTCAGCGATAAACAGGAAAGAACATTATTTTTACTACTAAGTAAATCCACACTATCACTCAAGGAATCACTTCCAGACATATCACTACCATATGCGTCGAACGCATCAACCACGTCAACGCTACCCATACTAACATCATCATCACATCTATGCTCATTGTCAACATGTACATCAGACACATCCTCAGTACCAAGCAAAACATCACATCTAATTTCATTATCCACATGCACATCAGACACATCATCAGCACCAAGCAAAACATCACATCTATTTTCATTATCAACATGCACATCAGACACATCTTCAGTACCAAGCAAAACATCATCACATCTAATTTCATTATCCACATGCACATCAGACACATCATCAACAACAAGCAAAACATCATCATCACATCTATTTTCATTATCCACATGCACATCAGACAAATCATCAGCACCATCAACACCAAGTGACACATCAACATTCACCTTTCTCTCTCTACCTTCATCCTCACCGCACATAGTCTTCTCTCCACCTCCCTCTTCATCACCACCAACGCGCAAAGTCCTATCTCCACCTCCCTCTTCATCATCACCACCATCGCACAAAATATTATCGCCACCTCCCTCTTCATCACCACCGCCATCGCGCACAGTCCTATCTCCACCTCCTTCTTCATCATCACAGCACAAAGTCCTCTCTCCACCTCCCTCTTCATCATCACCACTCAAAGTCCTCTCTCCACCTCCCTCTTCATCATCACCGCCATCGCGCACAGTCATATCTCCACCTCCCTCTTCATCATCACAACACAGAGTCCTCTCTCCACCTCCCTCTTCATCATCACCACTCAAAATCCTCTCTCCACCTCCCTCTTCATCATCACCACTCAAAATCCTCTCTCCACCTCCCTCTTCATCATCACCACTAAAAATCCTCTCTCCACCTCCCTCTTCATCATCACCGCCATCGCGCACAGTCCTACCTCCACCTCCCTCTTTATCATCACCACGCACAGTCCTCTCCCCACCTCCCCCTTCATCATCACCACGCACAGTCCTGTCTCCACCTCCCTCTTCATCAACAGCGCGCTCAGTCCTACCTCCACCTCCCTCTTCATCATCACCATGCACAGTCCTACCTCCACCTCCCTCTTCATCATCACCACGTACAGTCCTCTCTCCACCTCCCTCTTCATCAACAGCGCGCTCAGTCCTTAGTCCGACTCTCACTTTCTCACCACCACCACTATTCGTTACACTGCCACCACCTCCCTCATCTCCACCATCACTTACGACAATGCCCCCTGGGCACCCCTAGCGGCGAGGGGAAGGACTCCCCCCACCCACAGGCAGTGGCTGCTCGATGAGGTGGGTTAAACCAAGGGCGGCATAATCCACCCCGGTCACACCCAACTTGAAGAGATCGTCGGGGGTTTCCACTGCGACTGGCCTTTGACGCTCACCCCCGGACTGGGACTTGAGGGAACAGTAGATCTTGCCTTCGAAGGTCCACGCCTTCTCCACCTTCTCCAGTCTCTTGACGTAGCCGAGGAGTCTTGCCCGTAGTGGCGTGACGTCATCGTTGATGAAGACTCTTTTGAAGTTATCTTTTGACTGCAGGCTCTTCTTCTTTGCCATCACTTCATTGCGTTTCCTCCTGGAGACAAATTTCACGAGGATTGGCCGAGGACCTTTATTCCCCTTGCCTACTCTGTGAACTGCAGCGATGTCGTCAGGCTTGACCTCCACACCCGCTTCTTTGAACACGTGTGTCACCTTCCTCTCCACCTCCTCCGCACTCTCACTGTCCGACTGTGACACACCGAACACACGAACACTCTCCCTTCTAGAATACTGCTGAAGTTTGTCATTTTCATAAGTGAGATGACGTACTGCAGCAAACAAGCGCTCTTCTCGCACCGATGGTGCCGTAGACACAGCTGCTGCCACTCTCTCCTCCACTTCCTTCACTACCCCTTTCATGACCTCTCCCACTGCCACCGAAATGGCAGTTGCCAGAGCTGGAATGAGTTTCAATATAGGGTCGTCACTTTGACCCTCGGTGGCTTAAAAATTAATTAATGACTTTGGTCATTAAAAATCTGAAAATTGTAAAAAAAAATAACAATTTATAAAACGATCCAAATTTACGTTCATCTTATTTTCCATCATTTTCTGATTCCAAAAACATATAAATATGTAATATTTGGATTAAAAACAAGCTCTGAAAATTAAATATATAAAAATTATTATCAAAATTAAATTGTCGAAATCAATTTAAAAACACTTTCATCTTATTCCTTGTCGGTTCCTGATTCCAAAAACATATAGATATGATATGTTTGGATTAAAAACACGCTCAGAAAGTTAAAACAAAGAGAGGTACAGAAAAGCGTGCTATCCTTCTTAGCGCAACTACTACCCCGCTCTTCTTGTCAATTTCACTGCCTTTGCCATGAGCGGTGGACTGACGATGCTACGAGTATACGGTCTTGCTGAAAAATGGCATTGCGTTCAGTTTCATTCTGTGAGTTCGTCAGCTACTTGACTAAATGTTGTATTTTCGCCTTACGCGACTTGTTAACTTTCTGAGCTTGTTTTAAATTCAAACATATCATATCTATATGTTTTTGGAATCAGGAACCGACAAGGATTAAGATGAAATTGTTTTTAAATCGATTTCGGAAATTTATTTTTAATCATAATTGTCATATTTTTATATTTAGTCAAGTTTTGACTAAATATTTTAACATCGAGGGGGAATCGAAACGAGGGTCGTGGTGTATGTGTGTGTGTATGTGTGTGTGTGTGTGTGTGTGTGTGTGTGTGTGTGTGTGCGTGCGTGCGTGCGTGTAGAGCGATTCAGACCAAACTACTGGACCGATCTTTATGAAATTTGACATGAGAGTTCCTGGGATTGATATCCCCATACGTTTTTTTCATTTTTTTGATAAATGTCTTTGATGACGTCATATCCGGCTTTTCATGAAAGTTGAGGCGGCACTGTCACGCCCTCATTTTTCAACCAAATTGGTTGAAATTTTGGTCAAGTAATCTTCGACGAAGCCCGGACTTCGGTATTGCATTTCAGCTTGGTGGCTTAAAAATTAGTTAATGACTTTGGTCATTAAAAATCTGAAAATTGTAAAAAAAAAAAAAAAATTTATAAAACGATCCAAATTTACGTTTATCTTATTCTCCATCATTTGCTGATTCCAAAAACATATAAATATGTTATATTCGGATTAAAAACAAGCTCTGAAAATTAAATATATAAAAATTATTATCAAAATTAAATTGTCCAAATCAATTTAAAAACACTTTCATCTTATTCCTTGTCGGTTCCTGATTCCAAAAACATATAGATATGATATGTTTGGATTAAAAACACGCTCAGAAAGTTAAAACAAAGAGAGGTACAGAAAAGCGTGCTATCCTTCTTAGCGCAACTACTACCCCGCTCTTCTTGTCAATTCCACGTGCACTGCCTTTGCCACGGGCGGTGGAGTGACGATGCTACGAGTATAGCTCTTTCTCACTAGCGAGGCCGGAGGTGTGCACGAGTTTCGTCCCTTTGGTTCGGTAAGTTCCGGTTAAGATAGAGGCGGCAGTCGAGCGCATGAACGTGAAAGAATTGAAAGATTTTCTTCGGAAACATGGCCAACTTGTCAGTGGAAAAAAAGAAGAATTAGTGCGCAGAGCAAGAGGCACGTTTCAGCTGCGAAAAGATGGCAAGGATGCTATCGATAATGCTGTGGAAACAAATGATTCAAGTTAGCATTTGACAGACCACTTCGACTGTCAGTGTCACGAACTTGTAGCCTATGTGTTAAATGTTATCAATAATTATTGAGCACACGCGGAATTTGTGCGTGAATCAGTGAGTCCTTTTGATGCTTGGTAGTCATGCATTTATTGTTGTTAACTGGATGTGCGTGTTGTCTAAGGCTAATGTCAGACGGAGCTCGCAAAACACGAAACAAAAGCCGAACAAAAGCAAAACTACACACAAAAGCACCATGTTTTGCTTTTGTTCGGCTTTTGTTTCGTGTTTTGCGAGCTCCATCTGACATTAGCCTAAGAGCAGTTTCACATTACCAGTTCATGGCTCTTTAATGTTACTTCAGTTGTTTTACTTTACATTGTTTACCAACTTTGTTAAACTGCTATTGTTTGTATATGTTTTAGATAAATAAAACCCAAACTGTATCAACTGCGTCTGTTGAAGTGTGTGTGATTATCTGTAAAACAAGTCATTCATCAAGCTTCAGATTCATCATGTCTTTATTCTTTGAATACATATATAATTATATAATACACTGCATTGTCGTTCCTCGGCAAATATTTCAGCCAACTGTGAATAAAAAACAAAATGTAATCACACACAGGTAACAAGGAACTTAGTCGATAAATATCGACAGGGGGCGGACAAATGGTTTACATGTGAAATGTGTGTATATGGGTGTGGTTCTGAAACAAACAAACCATGTGAACCCCCCCATCCCACCGCTCGCGGGCTGAACGACTGACGTCACATGTCGCTTCGGTCTTTTCCAGAACACCGCGTGTACATAATACACAATTCGATCGCGTAGCACTGCCAATGCACATTTTCGCAACGAAAACCGTGCTACTGTTTCTTGTGTGTTAAATCTGAAAGCAATATAAGTGAACGAACAATTGAAAACTGATATCACGTTACTAAACTCCCAAAAGTAATAAATTACTTCTGACTGCGGTACACAATACGGCAGTCACCTCTGCGAATGCTGTCGAAGAATCTAACCGAAAGTAAACATTCTGGGAATCTACGCGCATCGGCCTTGACGCAAGTTCAATACTGAGCCAATGAGCGCGCCGCGGCGAAGTTGGCCGCTGAAAGTCTCGCAGCGCTGGCTGGCTGAGCGAGTTGCGTGTCCATCCATATTAGGTCCAAGCCGCACCGTAGACCAGATTAGTAGGTGCTTGATTTTGGTATTTTGATTTTACATAACATTAAACCTTTCTTGGGGTTCATGGTCATGGCAACAGCCATAATAATATTATATCATGTATAATATTACATTTCAGCATATTTGAATTACATGTCATCATACCAAACTGTCATACATTTTTATTCCTACATCATTCTGATTGATCACAACCAAACCTACTATCAGTGGACACATCCAAATGTAAGCGCCTGTTCTTGACAACTTTTAATCGATCTAAAAATAGCAACTTGCTGGGCCCTTTGCCGCCAACAGACACTGTTTGGCCTGTAGGTAAAATGTACAATGTATTTTCTGATTTGTGCACAAAAGCTTTTTTTCTTTTTTCTTTTTTTTAACATAACAATGTTTAATGTCACTGTATGTTTAAAAGACCATGGTCATATTTGTAAAAAAAATGTTAAATTAGAAAATAAATAACATTTTGGTTCATGATTTTTCCTACACCTGTGCTAAAAATAAGAAATAAAAATGTCGGGTATATAAGTCACTCAAATACAGCTAGGTATGAATGGCTCGGTTTGAGTTTGTTGCAGTTGACCCTGCACAATGCGACATATCATGTTTTTGTTGAACAATTTTGACGTCACCCCTCCCATAGGGTGACGTATTTCACAACTTCCTCTGTTACACAAACTCTGTGATGACCAATTTTGACGTCACCCCTCCCATAGGGTGACGGATTTCACAACTTTCTACAGATGAACAATGTTGCCTTCACCCCTCCCATAGGGTGACGGATGTCACAACTTCCTGTGTACACAAACTGATGACGTATTTCACAACAAAATGGCGCTGCCCATGGTCAACCTCTAAACTATCCGTATAGAATGGGGGCGTCCTCGCCCCCATAATAAATATTTTTCCCTTAAAAACATAAAAAGCATAGATACACACCACACAAACCCTATTTATAATTTCATGTACATAATCCCACGTTACAAAATAGTGCACTCCTTACAACACACGCTCACACCTGGTTGGTTTGCGTTCAACTTCTCAGACATATTCAGGCATGAAAATTCTCCGTATTTTCCATATTTTCCGTATTTTTGAAAAAAATAAACCGTATTTTTTTTTTTTTTCCCCCGTATTGTTCCTTTTTTAAAAAAAAAATTTTTCTTTAAATTTTTTTTTTTTTTTTTTTTTTTTTTTCCCAGTCATAGTTATAGTAAAATAGTTTTGGGGCCATGTTTGAATCCAATTTTAAGGCTCAGATAGCCCCAGATTGCACCAAATTGCACCCTTGAAAAAAAAAATTCCGGGGGGGCATGCCCCCGGACCTCCCTAGAAGTCTTGGCGCTTTGCGCCTGCGAAACTTGGCGCTACGCGCCTGCGAAACTTGGCGCTACGCGCCTTCGAATTTTGTTTTCAGTATTTTTTTTTTCTCAGTTTTCATGCCTGATATTTTAACTGGACACAAACATTTGGAGTACAAACCAGTATCAGTTTTCATGCATACTAGTTTTATAATTTCTGTCTTCCATGCATTGGGAATGTAAGCATCAATGAGTGACATACACAGAGTCAATGACTGAGATTTATAGTGACACTAGAGACTACAGTCATACTGAGACACGGCAGTCCTTCTTACAGCTCATGTGCCTGTTACTGTTTCACACAGACAAGAGCAAAATGCACTAATGATTGAAGGAAGTATGTTGTACAACAACATTCTTTTACACTTTTATGTACATGAACAAATAATACCCATCTGATTAACTAGACGAGAAAGTCACTCTGTCAAGTTGCACAAAATCTTGTCATTTTCTAAAAGAAAGAGTAACACGTAGGCGCTGCTCCCAAGCTCTTTTCAGTTGCTTGTTTGTTGGAAGTTTATGTAGCCTGACAACTCTTTCTTCAATAATTTTTCCACGATAGTTATGGCAAATGACACAGTACTGCTTTCCACCACCACACACTCTGAGCGAGCTTTCTTTCAGTGCAGACGCCATGATGTAGAAGATACCGGAACTAACCCAGCGTTTCTCCTTCGTTGAAGAGCATGGAAAGATAACTCGTACTTGACTAGAAGTGAGAAAGAGCTATACGGTCTTGCTGCGTTGCGTTGCGTTCAGTTTCATTCTGTGAGTTCGACAGCTACTTGACTAAATATTGTATTTTCGCCTTACGCGACTTGTTTTTATTTTCAGAGCTTGTTTTTAATCCGAATATAACATACTTATATATGTTTTTTGAATCAGAAAATGATGAAAAATAAGATGAAATTGTTTTTGGATCGTTTTTTTAAAAACATAATTTAAATTACAATTTTCTGATTTTTAATGACCATACTCATTAATTCATTTGTAAGCCTCCAAGCTGAAATGCAATACCAAAGTCCGGCCTTCGTTGAAGATTGCTTGGCCAAAATGTCAACCAATTTCATTGAAACATGAGGGTGTGACAGTGCCGCCTCAACTTTGACAAAAAAGACGGATATGACGTCATCAAAGACATTTAAAACGTCTGAAGATATCATTCCCAGAAACTCTCATGTAAAGTCTCATGAAGATCAGTCCACGGTAGTTTACTCTGAATCGCTCTACATACACACACACACACATACATACACACATACAGCACCACGACCCTCTTCTCGATTCCCCATCTATGTTAAAACATTAGTCAAAACTTGACTAAATGTAAAAACACGTTCCAGAGAGGCTCAGAGGGGTGAACAAAATGTTTGACACAGATTCGCACCAAGATTTTTGTTAAAAGTCGGCCAACTTCGACTTGTAACCTTGGCACAAAGGGTCACAAATACCCAAAAATAAGGCCTTATTTTCGAGAAATAAAGCCTTATTATCGAGAAAAAAGGCCTTATTTGAAAACAAGGCCTTAAACTTTACAATCATAAAAAAATCAGGGCGTTAAGAAATAAGGCCATATTTGCTTTAAGGCCTAAATAAAATAAGGCCTAATTTCCGTTACAAGATAAGGCTTTACAAAAATAAGGCCATATTTTTTTGCCCATCACCACTTCACACAAAAAATGACACATATGAAAAAAACCAAAAAAACATACATACATACATACATACCAACAAAGTTTATTCAGGAAAAGATGATACATTGTATACGTTGGCACAGCATTTATCTCTCCTGAAAATTATAGTTATTCCACCTCGTATTCGTCGAATACTTTGCCATAGTCTCAACGGACAAATTGTGACATTAACACTTCACACACACCTACTCTCTCTCTCTCTCTCTCTCTCTCTCTCTCTCTCTCTCTCTCTCTTTCTCTCTCTCTCTCAACCCTCGTAAACTGATAAAATTTGATTTCATTTGATTTGATCTCTCTCTCTCTCTCTCTCTCTCTCTCTCTCTCTCTCTCTCTCTCTCTCTCTCTCAGTCTCTCTCTCTCTCTCTTTCTCTCTCTCTGTCTCCCTCTCTCTGTCTCCCTCTCTCTCTCTCCCTCTCTCTCTCTCTCTCTGTCTCTCTCTCAGTCTCTCTCTCTCTATCTCCCTCTCTCTTCCTCTCTCTCTGTCTCCCTCTCTCTGTCTCCCTCTCTGTCTCTCTCTCTCTCTGTCTCTCTCTGTCAGTGTCTCTCTCTCTCTCTCTCTCTCTCTCTCTCTCTCTCTCTCTCTCTCTCTCTCTCTCTCTCTCTCTCTTAATTGACACTAATTTTAAACAAGTCGCGTAAGGCGAAAATACAATATTTAGTCAAGTAGCTGTCGAACTCACAGAATGAAACTGAACGCAATGCCATTTTTCAGCAAGACCGTATACTCGTAGCATCGTCAGTCCACCGCTCATGGCAAAGGCAGTGAAATTGACAAGAAGAGCGGGGTAGTAGTTGCGCTAAGAAGGATAGCACGCTTTTCTGTACCTCTCTTTGTTTTAACTTTCTGAGCGTGTTTTTAATCCAAACATATCATATCTATATGTTTTTGGAATCAGGAACCGACAAGGAATAAGATGAAAGTGTTTTTAAATTGATTTCGACAATTTAATTTTGATAATAATTTTTATATATTTAATTTTCAGAGCTTGTTTTTAATCCGAATATAACATATTTATATGTTTTTGGAATCAGCAAATGATGGAGAATAAGATGAACGTAAATTTGGATCGTTTTATAAATTTTTATTTTTTTTTACAATTTTCAGATTTTTAATGACCAAAGTCATTAATTAATTTTTAAGCCACCAAGCTGAAATGCAATACCGAAGTCCGGGCTTTGTCAAAGATTACTTGACCAAAATTTCAACCAATTTGGTTGAAAAATGAGGGCGTGACAGTGCCGCCTCAACTTTCACGAAAAGCCGGATATGACGTCATCAAAGACATTTATCAAAAAAATGAAAAAAACGTTCGGGGATTTCATACCCAGGAACTCTCATGTCAAATTTCATAAAGATCGGTCCAGTAGTTTAGTCTGAATCGCTCTACACACACACACACACACACACACACACACACACACACACACACACATCATAATGCATTTTGAAATGTCTTTTTAATTTTTTGACATGTTAATTATATAAATTGTATTGTAATTAACTTAACTTCTATTTCTTCTTGTTATTAATCGAGTTACCCTCAATGGGCGAGGGCCGGATGAAAAAAAAGCATGTATACATTGCTTATTCTGTAACCCTCGATAAATAGATAAAGTTCAAAGTTCTCTCTCTCTCTCTCTTTCTCTCTCTCTCTCTCTCTCTCTCTCTCTCTCTCTCTCTCTCTCTCTCTCTCTCTCTCTCTCTCTCTCTCTTCTCTCTCTCTCTCTCTCTCTCTCTGTCTCTCTCCCTCTCTCTCTCCCTCTCTGTCTCTCTCTCTCTGTCTCTCTCTCCCTCTCTCTGTCTCTCCCCCTCTCTGTCTCTCTCTCTCTCTCTCTCTCACCCCCTCTCTCTCTCCCTCTCTCTCTCTCTCTCTCTCTCTCTCTCTCTCTCTCTCTCTCTCTCTCTCTCTCTCTTTCTCTGAGTCTTTTGCCTCATTGTCCGTTTCTCTGTCTACCCCCCCCCCCCTCTCTCTCTCTCTCCCCTTTCGATCTCTTACTCTCTCTCCCCCCTTTCTATCTCTTACCCTCTCTCCCTCCGTAATTGTAAACTAGAGGCAACAAATAGAGCTCATTTTCAAAATGACCTTAGAAAAGTAAGGCCTTATAAATATTGTCAGTAAGGCCTTCTTCTGAAATAAGGCCGTAAAGTGTGTTTAACTTTTTTTTCTCTCCAAGACGGTAGTCAAATGATCGCTGGAATCAAGTTTTCTTGCGTTATCATTGTCAGTCAAGTCAGTTAAAAACAGAAAATCACGTCGGTCACTGACAACCACAGCGTGACGGAGGCTTGTTTGGGTTTGATATGCTGCTTAGTGATTGTTTTCAATAATTTGATTCAGTTTAGTCGGCAGCATTCCTTATTTCCCCCCACCCCCCACCCCAGCCTCCTGCGTACACAATCAACTTTCTGGGTACGTTTCTAGCCGCAACGCGTCTCGGCCCACTAAACATTATTTGCGGCCAATGATAAATGGCAATTTGTTCATCTCACAGTGGTAGTAGGCCTATAACTGCTTCACTCACTGCCGTCAGTCACCAACAGCAGCTATTTTGTTTCAGCTTGTCATCAACACTGATGACATTGTGTTCGTTGCTTTGCGTGTCAGTCTGTCTTCACTGATTTGAATTGCCAGTTCCAAATCAGTGTCAGT
This sequence comes from Littorina saxatilis, assembly GCF_037325665.1. Lineage (NCBI taxonomy): Eukaryota > Metazoa > Mollusca > Gastropoda > Littorinimorpha > Littorinidae > Littorina > Littorina saxatilis. The sequence continues at coordinate 922,076 of NC_090249.1, read as the reverse complement.
GAAGAGGCCTATATACGGTAACCCGTCGTCCTTGAGTGAACGGTCAGTGGCTTTGGAAGCGTAGTATTTGTGGTGAGTTCGACACTCGTCGCAATCCTTTTGATTTTCTCATTCATTCATTCGCTGTTTCTTTTGTATCACAGACGGCTAGTACATTTAATAAACGCACAGTTTAGTTGTCGAGTTCTGTAAACTCAGTCCAGCAGCCTTTCGAGGTGATTGGTGCACGGAATCAAGTGCGCGAGTACCTGCGCCTGTGCACCCAACTCTCACATTCCGTGCTTCCTCGCGAGACCGAACGAGATCTAATGCAGAAGAGAGAGGTGCCGTCGAAACTTTCCTTCGGCGTCATTGATCTCACTTCCTGGTGTGTCGGATTGAAACTCCACTGTGCAACTTTCCGGTGTGTTTGGGGAAACTTTTCAAAAGGTTGGTTGTTTCGATTTTACCATTGTCTTTTGTCGTTTATAATATTGTAAATGGTTTGTCGCTGTGTGTGTGTGTGTGTGTGTGTGAGAGAACGTGTGGTGTTTGGTCGCCGTACGTGAATGTGTCGCAGTGGTGACAGTGTGTTGGTCACAGCTCAGTGAAGTGTGTAGGAAGGAAGTTGAGATTGAAATGGGTAGGCCGACACCTGAGATTGGGATCGCCTCTGGAAAGCGCAGGTCGATTCAGGAAACGAAGTAAAGGTGGTCCGAATCTAGGTAAGAACTGATCGTTTGAGATTTGCAGCAACTTCAGAATCAGAGTTATAGTTTAGTCAGGAGTTCTAGTGAAGTCCAGTCATGTTCAAGCGATTGACGTAGGATATTCGAGTGTCCTCGCCTCTGGCCTGAGGCACATTTTGATTATGTCGTTGCGTGGTGCATTGACGTAAAGGCCTGGTTTTAGTGTAGCGGCTGGCTATAATAAGGCACACCTCCATCATGTGAATTAGGGGATGAACTATACAGGGTTGGTTCGGTCATAATCACATTCACAGTACTGTGCATAGAGCTCTTGAAATCACTTTAAATGTAAAACCATAAATCCTTGCATGCTGCATGAAGCCCAGCTTTTGTTGTTGTTGCTGCTAAATGTCGTGAATGGTGTATCATCGTGTGTGCGCCGTTGTGTGCATGCATGCATGGTCAATGGCTGTCAAACGTGTCAAGCTCAGTTTGTGTTATCAGATTGGGAGACTTAATTAAGCTCCCTTTACCTTGCTCAAATTCAAAACCCATTCTTCTTGACAGGTTCAAGTGAGCAGAAGTTGGTGCAGTTTTAGGGTAATCTCAACTAAACACACCCTCCCCCCCCCCCCTCCCATTCCTTTTCTCAAAATTCTCAAATGGTTCCATGACTTTTGTGCAATTCATAGGTCTGTTAGTGTTAAACAAGCCCAATTCAGACAAATACCCATTCTTCAAATGGTGTAAAGTGCTGTGTGTAAGACGTGTAACTGAAACAGTATATTTTTCAGTGCCAGTCGAGTTACTTATTGTTAGTCAGTACTAGGCAAACTTGAAGAGACTTCATTTAAATTATCTTAATACTATACTTTAGACCTATCAACCAAATAGCTTGTTTTATAAAAGAGGATGAATGAAACTGATTCTACTGGCAGATTAGCACCTTTGAATTTGTTCAGGTCTGCAATGTAATGGAGAAGCAGAAACCGAAAGCATCGGTGAGAATAGTTGAACTAATCAACTTTCATGGTTTGAATTTAGAAAACATCTACAATCTTCAGGGGGTAATGAATACTCAAACGAGGACATGCTGTCAAAATATATATATACTCTTTGTGAGAAGTGTATGTTTTGACTTTGACTGATTCAGATAGAAAAAAGGCATAAGCTAAGTGAAGTAGATTTTCAGAATTTGTTTACATCTTAATGATTCTTATTTATATTACATGTGCAAATGTGGAGTGAACTAAAACAAAAGAATAAAAACATCGGAAAATGGAGCAATTCTGTATTAAACATGTATACATCAGGCTCTGAGTGAGATTTACGTGCAGATTATCACTGGAGGTCCTTGTTACTCAGTGTCATGTCATTGTCAGTGTCATGTCATTGTCAGTGTCATGTCAGTGTCATGTCTTTGTCAGTGTCATGTCATGTCAGTGTCATGTCATTGTCAGTGTCATGTCAGTGTCATGTCAGTGTCATGTCATTGTCATGTCAGTGTCATGTCATTGTCAGTGTCTTGTCATGTCATTGTCAGTGCAAATGTGTGGGGTGTAGATTTAATTGGTAGGCTTAACAATGAGATAGAGATCCCTAGATTCAAGGTCAGAGGTCAGAGTTCATTAGGTTAAAGTTATGCGGACCAGGACAACTTCATATTTGTATTGATATTGTTACCAGCAAAAAAGTCATCATGGATTGCCACCAGGTGTCTGCATGTTTTCTTTGATGTTTGTTTCTTAGTCAAAGTAGTAAGAAACGTTATGCCAATGAGGAAGAAACAATCATATTTCCAGTTGATACTTGGTCAGGGTTCAGGCCATTTGTGGGTCATTCGTCATTGTATTTAGAATGAGTCTGATCAACCTGACTCGATGGATTCAATCAAATGACTCGAGAATTTCTAATGGGAAGTGGTTGCATCATTCATAATGATCATCAAAATGGTCCACAGGTTATGCCCTTTCCGGTGTGAGTAATGGAATGTAACACTTATACGGAAGTTGAGCAACATAAAATGTCAATGCAATGGACAATGCATTTAAAAAATATGGTAAGGTAAAAAACAAGTGGTGTATTTGTCTGACCTGTTTGATTCGAAATTGGCCCACTGATTTAATGGTGAATCAGCTGACCTATTTGGCGGAGATCCTAGCCTTTTAGTATTAGTTGGACATGTAACACAGCTCTTTCCCCTTAGTGATACAAATTCTCTTGAATTTTATAGTCAATCTGTGCTCAGCATTTTAGTGTTATTGATCTTAATTTCCTGTTGGGTGCAGTCTGTCGGTGTGAATTCTGCAATGAGACCAAGTGATTGACAAGAAGGTGAATGAAAGGTGGATATGACTGACCTGGAACTTTTCTGTATTGCAGTGAGCAGCTGTTCTATTTAAGAAGTTTGTGGTGTGTATTTTGTTTTATCAAGCATTCAGCTTTACTTGACCTGATTTATCAGTGTAAGTTCAAGTGCTGCATTTTGTACTTATTGACTGACTGACTGATTGACCAAATGATTTAAACCATTTCGTTTGAGTTTATTTTGGGCTGGTTAATTTTATGATAATGATATTCCATGTTAGCTTTATTTAGATCATCAGAAGTCAGTGTTGATCATTGTTTCTCCATTGATAGTAAGTTAAGTATTGATTTTCCACTGTTATGGAAAGGCTGGTTTGCAAAACATTACCGTGTAAATTTTGTTATAAAAATTTAAGAAAAATTCTTTTGTGTGCTTATTTCTTCATGAGGTTTTTGTTATGATTGCACACATTCATGTGATTATTTATTCAACATCAAGGATGAATTTTCCCATCCTGGTCCAGAAATCAGGAATTCCTGAACGAAGTGAGGATTTCCTGACCATTTTTATATTTAGTCAAGTTTTGACTAAATATTTTAACATCGAGGGGGAATCGAAACGAGGGTCGTGGTGTATGTGCGTGTGTGCGTGTGTGTGTGTGTGTGTCTGTGTGTGTGTGTAGAGCGATTCAGACTAAACTACTGGACCGATCTTTATGAAATTTGACATGAGAGTTCCTGGGTATGAAATCCCCGAACGTTTTTTTCATTTTTTTGATAAATGTCTTTGATGACGTCATATCCGGCTTTTCGTGAAAGTTGAGGCGGCACTGTCACGCCCTCATTTTTCAACCAAATTGGTTGAAATTTTGGTCAAGTAATCTTCGACGAAGCCCGGGGTTCGGTATTGCATTTCAGCTTGGTGGCTTAAAAATTAATTAATGACTTTGCTCATTAAAAATCTGAAAATTGTAAAAGAAAATAAAAATTTATAAAACGATCCAAATTTACGTTTATCTTATTCTCCATCATTTGCTGATTCCAAAAACATATAAATATGTTATATTCGGATTAAAAACAAGCTCTGAAAATTAAATATATAAAAATTATTATCAAAATTTTTTTTTCGAAATCAATTTAAAAACACTTTCATCTTATTCCTTGTCGGTTCCTGATTCCAAAAAATATATAGATATGATATGTTTGGATTAAAAACACGCTCAGAAAGTTAAAACGAAGAGAGGTACAGAAAAGCGTGCTATCCTTCTCAGCGCAACGAATACCCCGCTCTTCTTGTCAATTCCACGTGCACCGCCTTTGCCACGGGCGGTGGAGTGACGATGCTACGAGTATACGGTCTTACTGCGTTGCGTTGCGTTCAGTTTCATTCTGTGAGTTCGACAGCTACTTGACTAAATATTGTATTTTCGCCTTACGCGACTTGTTCTTTTTTGTTGAAATCAGAAATCATAATTTGGTTTTGAGAGGGATTGAGTTCAGAATTAGACTTGAGTTGTAAGCGATTTGTACGGGCACTAATAGCCTACTGGTTACGACGTTGGCCATCCACGTGGAAGGTACGAAGTTTGACACCTGGACGTACGTTGTGGGTTAAGGATGGAGATTTTTCTGATCTCCTTATTCAACTTATTTGCAGACCTGCTAGTGCTTTTTCCCCCTCAGTGTACACGCACGTACACGTCAAGACAAAGTTAAAGGTCAAAAAGACACTGTAATCCTTGTCAAAGTTGAAACACGAAACCTCCCAGCATGCATCCCCGTAATATTATTTAACTCCTACTTTGTCAAAACGGTGAGAGAGTGGAACAATCTCGATGACACCACAACACACCTGAGAACAATCAACGCCTTCTCCACGGCGATCGGGGATGTTCTGAACACACACACACACACACACACCCCCCCCCCCCTAGAATCCGTTTTTAAAGTAGATAGTTAGGTTTTATTGATAGGGAACACTGCGCACTCCCACAGTTGCAACAAAATTGGCCCCTGCAACTTATCGAATCCAGACCCAGATTAAATTATTATGACTTCCAAAATGGCTAGAGAGAAAACGTCCATACACGTACATGGACATAAAAAAGCCCGCTCAAGCCTAACAATGTACATGCATGGAGTCCCAGCCATCAAACACAGTCCCACAAAAGAAGAAAGTGATTTAATGATTTAGTTGCAATTACAGTGAGCGCTAATTTACAGCTTTGGAGCTTGGTTGGGATGATCAGCACTCATCTGTAATATGCCCTGTTGGGAGCTTTAAGGGCGGCGAGCATGGCTAATTTAATTGGGATGACTTTGCAGACTGCTCGGTATTAGTCATTGTCACTGATAGGCATGGAAATGTGTGTGTATGTGCATACATATATTTTGATATGGAGTAAGTGGTAGTTAGTGACTGTTAGTGTTAGATTAGTACAAGTAACTGAATGTTATGGCATTAACAGTAGACCTGACCTTCTGTTTTTAACAGTAAACCTAAGTTCCTGTTTCAGACTATATATATACATGTACTGTATTATGTGTGAGTTTATATTTGAAACAAATGGAATTCATGCATATGATGTGCTGCTAGCAGTCGAGCTAGCACGAGTACATGGTTAAAGCATTTAAGGGAGTTTTTTCCTCGAGTTTACAACTGACTTTCAGTTGAAACCTGTTGTTTGCTCAAGGTTTCAGTTCATAAAGCCTGCAAAGTAACCTTGGTTTGAAGAACTCTGACTGCAAAGTAACCTTGGTTTGAAGAACTCTGACTGCAAAGTAACCTTGGTTTGAAGAACTCTGACTGCACGGCTCAGGCCCCCGTTTCTCTACATGCACTTTGTCTTGTAGCCACGGTTACAGACTTCACCCCTTCTTCTCTCTCCTCCCCCCCCCCCAGTCACAGAGTCCCCCAGTCACAGAGTCCCCCAGTCACAGAGTCCCCCAGTCACAGAGTCCCCCAATCACAGAGTCCCCCAGTCACAGAGTCCCCCAGTCACAGAGTCCCCCAGTCACAGAGTCCCCCAATCACAGAGTCCCCCAGTCACAGAGTCCCCCAGTCACAGAGTCCCCCAGTCACAGAGTCCCCCAGTCACAGAGTCCCCCAGTCACAAGAGTCCCCCAGTCACAGAGTCCCCCAGTCACAGAGTCCCCCACTATTTACTATTTTAAACTCTGTTTTCTAAGGTTTTTTGTTTACAAGGTCAGTTTTAAATATACCCCTATGTTTTACGACTCCATCTTTTAAAGGCATGATTTTGTCAGATTTAAGGCAGAAAGGGGGTTACCACTGCATTAATATAACTTAAATTCTTCTAACAGAGGGAGTCTGATAATGTTTAATCTTTGCCAAAACAGCTGAGAGTTCGAAAGTCAGGGAGAAGCAGAAGCTATTACTTGTCCTCTATCTCAGTGCGATACTTGTGAAAATGCCGAGCCATTGGTGAGCCTTCCTCGGTCAGCAGTACAATTGTAAAGAGAGAATATTGGTGAGCTTTCCTTGTTTTCTCTGCTAACTCAGTGCTTAGTAAAACAAAGAAAGGGAGAATATCACTGGAAGGCAGCTATTGGTCTGCTGATAGTGCAATAGGTAACAAGTCGCGTAAGGCGAAATTAATGCATTTAATCAAGCTCTTGAAATCACAGAATAAAACTGATTGCACAGCATTTTTTTTTTACCGAGACAATACTGCTTCGTAAATCCCCGCGGCAGTTTTCCCGTGCAACACGAAGTGAAATTGATGAGGCAGATTAGCACAATAGCGTACTGCGGTAAGCAGGAAAGCGAGCTTTTCTGTATTCTTTTTAACTTTCTGAGTTTGTTTTGAATAAAACATATTATATCTATATGTTTTTGGAATCAGGAAATGATAACGAATAAGATGAAATCATTTTTGGATCGATTTCTTACATTTTAATCGTAGCACTAATTAACCTATTTTCGTTAATTGTGATCACATTTTAAGAGTAAACATAACATATGTATATATTTTTAGATTCAGAATTTGATGAAGAATACGATGCAATCAATTTTGAATCTGTTTGCGACAGTTTCATTTTTAATGACAACTTTAATGAGCCAACTCGTTAATTAATTTAAGCCTCCACGCTGAAATGCAATACCAAAGTTTGGGCTTCGTCGAAGATTACTTGACCAAAATTTCAACCAATTTGGTTTAAATATGAGGGCGTGACAGCTAGTGCCGCCTCAAGTTTCACTAAATGCCGGATATGACATCATCGAAGACATTTATCGGGAAAAAGAAAAAATGATCTGGGGCAGGGTTTAACCTGGGACAAAAAGGCAATGGGACATTTCTCCCCCTCATCCAAATTCTGATGGGACATAGTCAAAAGCAAGAAGCGCCAAAGGCCTGTACGTGTTTTGACCAAAGAAGAATGCAAAATGGTGCAAATCGGTGCAACAAGTATAGCCGCTATATCGTGTTATCTCTGTTTGTGTGTGTGTGTGTGTGTGTGTGTGTAAAGTGTATATTTGGTGGCGCAGTGGTACGTATTCTCAATGCGCCTTTTGACGCACTGAAGGGAATTGTGATGGGACATTTTCAGATGTAATGCGCCAATGGCACAGGGTGCACTAGTAAATGAAACTCTGCTGGGGATATCATACCCAGGAACTCTCATGTAAAGTTTCATGAAGATCGGTCCAGAAGTTTTCTCGGAACTGATCTATACACACACACACACACACACACACACACACACACACCACGACCCTCGTCTCGATTCCCCCTCTATGTTAAAACATTTAGTCAGAACTTGACTAAATGTAAAAATGACCAGCCATTGTACTGCCTTCTTTGTACAGTAATTAGCAGTAATGTGGTAGAGAGGGGTCGAATATATATGTGGAGTTTGTGCTGTACGTTGATCAGCCAAAACAACTGAGACTCAGTCACTGATAGGAAGACAGTAAGTATGAAGCAAAAGAGACCATTTGCCTGGTCTCCCTGTGATAAGGGTGAACATGACCATGAGCCATTGTACTGGCTTCCCCTGGCAGCCATAACATGGTGTAATGGGGGCAAGTTTCAAGTTACCTTTCCTGAGTCTTGCTGATAACAACACAATACTCCCATAAGTCATGTGCTTCCTGGTTCCCCTCAATTGTTGTGCTGTATGTTAATGCCTGATAGTGATAAAGGGAGGTTAAGACTTCAGTTGAAGATAAATCAGTCTGTGCTGTACTTGACATTGAAGTGTACCATCTTAAAACAAAAACAACAAAGTTAGCCATGTCAACAGGGAAGGTATTAGCTCATTTCTACGTGGTGTTACTGTTGCTGTGTGTTAGCAGGTTGCCTTTCATCTGGTCATTTCAGTTCTTGAGAAATAGATTGTCAGTGTGACAGTTTATATTTACTTGGAGCATAGTGTATCCAGGCCTGGCTTAGAAAATATGGCTTAATTCATAAACTTTCAGCATAAGTTGTTTGTAGTTCTGGCTACAGAAATGGCTTGGATACTGTTTCTTGGGTTTATTATAGTATAAATTTACTATTGTACCCACAATGAAAAGACGTTATCCTTCAGACCCCAGCCTAAATTGTCCCTGCAAATGCTGCATGCAGCCGCAGGTGTCCTTTCTTGACAGGTGTTTTTTGGGCAATTATGGACAGTGACAGCAAAAAGTGTCCTTTGTTGTTAGGTGTCCTCTCATCCAAGGGATCTCTCATCACAAGTATTCACCATCCATATTTACTTTATTCCAACTCCCAAAATGACTGTGATATGATGAGAAGGATTTGTTTTGTTGCTCTTACAGGGTCATTTTGTTTGCTCACATCAACAGGGCTCTTTATGAGGCTAATTGTCTTTGTTGCTCTTACAGGGTCATTTGTTTGCTCACATTAACAGGGCTCTTTATGAGGCTAATTGTCTTTGTTGCTCTTACAGGGTCATTTTGTTTGCTCACATTAACAGGGCTCTTTATGAGGCTAATTGTCTTTGTTGCTCTTACAGGGTCATTTTGTTTGCTCACATTAATTAACAGGGCTCTTTATGAGGCTAATTGTCTTTGTTGCTCTTACAGGGTCATTTGTTTGCTCACATTAACAGGGCTCTTTATGAGGCTAATTGTCTTTGTTGTCTTAGCCCTATGTGACAACTAATTGCAGTTGTATGTCGTTTTAAAGGGTCTTTCCTGGCAAAATTGTGTAGGCATAGATAAAAAATGTCCACCAAAATACCCGTGTGACTTGGAATAATAGGCCGTGAAAAGTAGGATATGCGCCGAAATGGCTGCGAACTGCTGGTCGATGTGAATGCGTGATGTATTGTGTAAAAAATTCCATCTCACACGGCATAAATAGATCCCTGCGCCTTGAGTCCGAGTCTGGAGATACGCGCGCGATATAAGACTTCATATATATATATATAACTTTTAATTCATAAGCAGATTTAGCTGTCTTAAAACCTCATTACTCAGTTGACACCGGGCCACCCCAGTTCATTCTAGTTTCTAAATTTGAAGTTCTTCTCAATGTTTGCTGGGTTTTTCTTCCTCTCATGCTAATTTCACTTCAGAATTACACTTCTCTCAGCGGCAACTGACGTCAACTTATTTGGTGTGTTAAAACTGTTGCATGCTACATGCATGATAAATGATTAAATATTTTAACGAGAATTTTGCCTTTTCTTCTGCAGAAGAGATTTATTTAGGCTTTTGATTATGTTACAGTCACTACATGTGCTCATATCATAGTTTACAATGGTGTGTACTTGTGTGTTCCTTGAGCCTATCTCATTTTGAACCAGGAGTGACTTTGAGGGGTGCACTTGTCTGTTGCAAGCGTGGTTACTGGAATTGTATGCATTTTCAGGTTTCTAGAGAACTTTTCCTTATTCACATTATGTGCACTCACGTGTGTGTGTGTGTGTGTGTGTGTGTGTGTGTGTGTGTGTGTGTGTGTGTGTGTGTATGTATGTATGTATGTATGTATGTTTGTGTGTGGCTGTCTGCTCTGGGATCAGATTTGACACATGTTTAGTGTGTAATTGGCTCAGCTTTCAAAATGAGTAAGTTTGATACAATTGTAGCTGTTAATATCATCATCATGAGTTTTCATGTGGCTCATGCATTGGTTGCTCACTCTCAAGTACGGCAATTCTTGTACACTTGTATGTGAATGATGTTATGAGTTATTTTGTGACAGTTGTGCACCCAGATGGTAGTTTTATTACTTCAGTGTATACCTGAAGGCTTTTTTGTGAGGGTTGTGCTCTGAAGTAGCCAGGCTTTATCAGTTTATTGCTGTTGTTTATGATCATAACAATTGACCATTCTTGTTATCCAGCAGACTGGCCTTGTCCTGAATTTAACAGTTGTGCATCTTTTAGGATAAAGCACACCATTTTTTGTCTTTCCTGTTTAAAAAAAGATCAAAAATCCGTTTTTTTCTTTCTTCATATTTGTAGCTAACAGACGAACCTAGAAAGACATGGTATATCTTGTCATCACTAACATATGTGATGTCTGTCAGTATCTTGGCAGTTAGTCAAAGTTTGCATTAAAATAGATAACATCACAGCTCCAGAGGCTCTTTTACCTCCGCCCCTGGTCAACAGTAACCCCCTACCCTGACATTCCCCTTGGTGAGAACGTCCCACCTCAACAGTAACCCCCTACCCTGACATTCCCCTTTGTGAGAACGCCCCACCTCAACAGTAACCCCCTACCCTGACATTCCCCTTTGTGAGAACGCCCCACCTCAACAGTAACCCCCTACCCTGACATTCCCCTTGGTGAGAACGTCCCACCTCAACAGTAACCCCCTACCCTGACATTCCCCTTTGTGAGAACGCCCCACCTCAACAGTAACCCCCTACCCTGACATTCCCCTTTGTGAGAACGCCCCACCTCAACAGTAACCCCCTACCCTGACATTCCCCTTGGTGAGAACGTCCCACCTCAACAGTAACCCCCTACCCTGACATTCCCCTTTGTGAGAACGCCCCACCTCAACAGTAACCCCCTACCCTGACATTCCCCTTTGTGAGAACGCCCCACCTCAACAGTAACCCCCTACCCTGACATTCCCCTTTGTGAGAACGCCCCACCTCAACAGTAACCCCCTACCCTGACATTCCCCGTTGGTGAGAACGCCCCACCTCAACAGTAACCCCCTACCCTGACATTCCCCTTGGTGAGAACGCCCCACCTCAACAGTAACCCCCTACCCTGACATTCCCCTTTGTGAGAACGCCCCACCTCAACAGTAACCCCCTACCCTGACATTCCCCTTTGTGAGAACGTCCCACCTCAACAGTAACCCCCTACCCTGACATTCCCCTTGGTGAGAACGTCCCACCTCAACAGTAACCCCCTACCCTGACATTCCCCTTGGTGAGAACGCCCCACCTCAACAGTAACCCCCTACCCTGACATTCCCCGTTGGTGAGAACGCCCCACCTCAACAGTAACCCCCTACCCTGACATTCCCCGTTGGTGAGAACGTCCCACCTCAACAGTAACCCCCTACCCTGACATTCCCCGTTGGTGAGAACGCCCCACCTCAACAGTAACCCCCTACCCTGACATTCCCCTTTGTGAGAACGTCCCACCTCAACAGTAACCCCCTACCCTGACATTCCCCTTGGTGAGAACGTCCCACCTCAACAGTAACCCCCTACCCTGACATTCCCCTTTGTGAGAATGTCCCACCTCAACAGTAACCCCCTACCCTGACATTCCCCTTGGTGAGAACGCCCCACCTCAACAGTAACCCCCTACCCTGACATTCCCCTTGGTGAGAACGTCCCACCTCAACAGTAACCCCCTACCCTGACATTCCCCTTTGTGAGAACGTCCCACCTCAACAGTAACCCCCTACCCTGACATTCCCCTTGGTGAGAACGTCCCACCTCAACAGTAACCCCCTACCCTGACATTCCCCTTTGTGAGAACGTCCCACCTCAACAGTAACCCCCTACCCTGACATTCCCCTTTGTGAGAACGTCCCACCTCAACAGTAACCCCCTACCCTGACATTCCCCTTGGTGAGAACGTCCCACCTCAACAGTAACCCCCTACCCTGACATTCCCCTTTGTGAGAACGCCACACCTCAACAGTAACCCCCTACCCTGACATTCCCCTTTGTGAGAACGCCACACCTCAACAGTAACCCCCTACCCTGACATTCCCCTTGGTGAGAACGTCCCACCTCAACAGTAACCCCCTACCCTGGCATTCCCCTTTGTGAGAACGTCCCACATCAACAGTAACCCCCTACCCTGGCATTCCCCTTGGTGAGAACGTCCCACCTCAACAGTAACCCCCTACCCTGACATTCCCCTTGGTGAGAACGTCCCACCTCAACAGTAACCCCCTACCCTGACATTCCCCTTGGTGAGAACGTCCCACCTCAACAGTAACCCCCTACCCTGACATTCCCCTTGGTGAGAACGCCCCACCTCAACAGTAACCCCATACCCTGACATTCCCCTTGGTGAGAACGTCCCACCTCAACAGTAACCCCCTACCCTGACATTCCCCTTGGTGAGAACGTCCCACCTCAACAGTAACCCCCTACCCTGGCATTCCCCTTGGTGAGAACGTCCCACCTCAACAGTAACCCCCTACCCTGACATTCCCCTTTGTGAGAACGCCACACCTCAACAGTAACCCCCTACCCTGACATTCCCCTTGGTGAGAACGTCCCACCTCAACAGTAACCCCCTACCCTGGCATTCCCCTTTGTGAGAACGTCCCACCTCAACAGTAACCCCCTACCCTGGCATTCCCCTTGGTGAGAACGTCCCACCTCAACAGTAACCCCCTACCCTGACATTCCCCTTGGTGAGAACGTCCCACCTCAACAGTAACCCCCTACCCTGACATTCCCCTTGGTGAGAACGTCCCACCTCAACAGTAACCCCCTACCCTGACATTCCCCTTGGTGAGAACGCCCCACCTCAACAGTAACCCCCTACCCTGACATTCCCCTTGGTGAGAACGTCCCACCTCAACAGTAACCCCCTACCCTGACATTCCCCTTGGTGAGAACGTCCCACCTCAACAGTAACCCCCTACCCTGGCATTCCCCTTGGTGAGAACGTCCCACCTCAACAGTAACCCCCTACCCTGGCATTCCCCTTGGTGAGAACGTCCCACCTCAACAGTAACCCCCTACCCTGGCATTCCCCTTTGTGAGAACGTCCCACCTCAACAGTAACCCCCTACACTGACATTCCCCTTGGTGAGAACGTCCCACCTCAACAGTAACCCCCTACACTGACATTCCCCTTTGTGAGAACGTCCCACCTCAACAGTAACCCCCTACACTGACATTCCCCTTGGTGAGAACGCCCCACCTCAACAGTAACCCCCTACCCTGACATTCCCCTTGGTGAGAACGCCCCACCTCAACAGTAACCCCATACCCTGACATTCCCCTTGGTGAGAACGTCCCACCTCAATAGTAACCCCCTACCCTGACATTCCCCTTGGTGAGAACGCCCCACCTCAACAGTAACCCCATACCCTGACATTCCCCTTGGTGAGAACGTCCCACCTCAATAGTAACCCCCTACCCTGACATTCCCCTTGGTGAGAACGTCCCACCTCAACAGTAACCCCCTACCCTGGCATTCCCCTTGGTGAGAACGTCCCACCTCAACAGTAACCCCCTACCCTGACATTCCCCTTTGTGAGAACGCCACACCTCAACAGTAACCCCCTACCCTGACATTCCCCTTGGTGAGAACGTCCCACCTCAACAGTAACCCCCTACCCTGGCATTCCCCTTTGTGAGAACGTCCCACCTCAACAGTAACCCCCTACCCTGGCATTCCCCTTGGTGAGAACGTCCCACCTCAACAGTAACCCCCTACCCTGACATTCCCCTTGGTGAGAACGTCCCACCTCAACAGTAACCCCCTACCCTGACATTCCCCTTGGTGAGAACGTCCCACCTCAACAGTAACCCCCTACCCTGACATTCCCCTTGGTGAGAACGCCCCACCTCAACAGTAACCCCCTACCCTGACATTCCCCTTGGTGAGAACGTCCCACCTCAACAGTAACCCCCTACCCTGACATTCCCCTTGGTGAGAACGTCCCACCTCAACAGTAACCCCCTACCCTGGCATTCCCCTTGGTGAGAACGTCCCACCTCAACAGTAACCCCCTACCCTGGCATTCCCCTTGGTGAGAACGTCCCACCTCAACAGTAACCCCCTACCCTGGCATTCCCCTTTGTGAGAACGTCCCACCTCAACAGTAACCCCCTACACTGACATTCCCCTTGGTGAGAACGTCCCACCTCAACAGTAACCCCCTACACTGACATTCCCCTTTGTGAGAACGTCCCACCTCAACAGTAACCCCCTACCCTGACATTCCCCTTGGTGAGAACGTCCCACCTCAACAGTAACCCCCTACCCTGACATTCCCCTTGGTGAGAACGTCCCACCTCAACAGTAACCCCCTACCCTGACATTCCCCTTTGTGAGAAGGTCCCACCTCAACAGTAACCCCCTACCCTGACATTCCCCTTGGTGAGAACGTCCCACCTCAACAGTAACCCCCTACCCTGACATTCCCCTTTGTGAGAAGGTCCCACCTCAACAGTAACCCCCTACCCTGACATTCCCCTTGGTGAGAACGTCCCACCTCAACAGTAACCCCCTACCCTGACATTCCCCTTTGTGAGAAGGTCCCACCTCAACAGTAACCCCCTACCCTGACATTCCCCTTGGTGAGAACGTCCCACCTCAACAGTAACCCCCTACCCTGACATTCCCCTTGGTGAGAACGTCCCACCTCAACAGTAACCCCCTACCCTGACATTCCCCTTTGTGAGAACGTCCCACCTCAACAGTAACCCCCTACCCTGACATTCCCCTTTGTGAGAACGTCCCACCTCAATAGTAACCCCCTACCCTGACATTCCCCTTGGTGAGAACGCCCCACCTCAACAGTAACCCCCTACCCTGACATTCCCCTTGGTGAGAACGCCCCACCTCAACAGTAACCCCCTACCCTGACATTCCCCTTGGTGAGAACGCCCCACCTCAACAGTAACCCCCTACCCTGACATTCCCCTTTGTGAGAACGTCCCACCTCAACAGTAACCCCCTACCCTGACATTCCCCTTTGTGAGAACGTGTGGCAGGACTTTGGTGGTTGTGTGCTGGTGTGCATGTGCTCGAACTATTTGCCTTATCCAGGAAGTTAGTTGTATAAATACTTGTTAGCTGTATAGATAGTGGCTGTATATCCTGACTGCACTGAGTAGGTACCGCTTAATTCTCATGCTTCTGCATGTTCACACCTTTTCTTATTTATGTTGCTGTACATATGCTTACGACTGACGTATTGTTGTTCATGGTTTTTTTACAGGTGTGTTGGTGTGATTTATTACACCCCCGGTATAGGGGTGTGTATAGGTTTCACTGGATGTGTTTGTTTGTTTGTTTGGGTGTGTGTTTGTGTTCGCATATAGATCTCAAGAATGAACGGACCGATCGTCACCAAACTTGGTGAACAGGTTCTATACATTCCTGAGACGGTCCTTACAAACATTGGGACCAGTCAAACACACGGTTAGGGAGTTATTGGTGGATTAAGATTAAGAGTGACATATTAATGGTCAATTGTTTGTTTGGGTGTGTGTTTGTGTTCGCATATAGATCTCAAGAATGAACGGACCGATCGTCACCAAACTTGGTGAACAGGTTCTATACATTCCTGAGACGGTCCTTACAAAATTGGGACCAGTCAAACACACGGTTAGGGAGTTATTGGTGGATTAAGATTAAGACTGACATATTAATGGTCAATTGTTTGTTTGGGTGTGTGTTTGTGTTCGCATATAGATCTCAAGAATGAACGGACCGATCGTCACCAAACTTGGTGAACAGGTTCTATACATTCCTGAGACGGTCCTTACAAAAATTGGGACCAGTCAAACACACGGTTAGGGAGTTATTGGTGGATTAAGATTAAGAGTGACATATTAATGGTCAATTGTTTGTTTGGGTGTGTGTTTGTGTTCGCATATAGATCTCAAGAATGAACGGACCGATCGTCACCAAACTTGGTGAACAGGTTCTATACATTCCTGAGACGGTCCTTACAAAATTGGGACCAGTCAAACACACGGTTAGGGAGTTATTGGTGGATTAAGATTAAGACTGACATATTAATGGTCAATTGTTTGTTTGGGTGTGTGTTTGTGTTCGCATATAGATCTCAAGAATGAACGGACCGATCGTCACCAAACTTGGTGAACAGGTTCTATACATTCCTGAGACGGTCCTTACAAAAATTGGGACCAGTCAAACACACGGTTAGGGAGTTATTGGTGGATTAAGATTAAGAGTGACATATTAATGGTCAATTGTTTGTTTGGGTGTGTGTTTGTGTTCGCATATAGATCTCAAGAATGAACGGACCGATCGTCACCAAACTTGGTGAACAGGTTCTATACATTCCTGAGACGGTCCTTACAAAAATTGGGACCAGTCAAACACACGGTTAGGGAGTTATTGGTGGATTAAGATTAAGACTGACATATTAATGGTCAAAGGGAAATAACTGTCTGTCTGACTGTCTCTCTGTCTCTCTGTTTCTCTGTCTCTCTGACTTCTGACGTCTGACTTCTGACTTCCGACTTCTGACTTCTGACTTCCGACGTCCGACGTCTGACTTCCGACTTCCGACTTCTGACTTCTGACCACACTTGTTAGCAGTGCCTGCTCAGTTGGTGGCAGTGAGAATGCTAAGGACGGGGGTGTTTTTTCTACCTCGGAGGAATTTCTTGTTTATACAGGCAAACAGACAACTACACATTCGACAATCTCTCACACAAAAACATGCATGCACGCACAGATATATATACACACATGTCAAATATATATACACACACACATACATTGCACTATATACATGTTCACACAATCTGGTTAGGAAGACAATCTAAAACAACAGCAGCTAAAGTTATCATTTAACATTTTCGAATTCTTTGAAAAAAATAGAACTTGTACAAATGATACGAAAGGGAGACACTGAATTTTCCAGCCTATACCTCACTGTGTTTTTCTTCCATGTGTTTCAGGTAATGAGGTAACGACTTTCCCCAAAGCGACATGGGAGTGTGCTTTGGGAAGGAGGAGTCCAAAGGGTCTGACCAGAAAATTCCTCCATCCATAGACGTCCTCAATGGCGGCCCAGACCGCATAATTGTCCATCACGGCGATATCAATCCTGTCGTACCTGACACTAGACCCCTCCCTGCTACCCCTCCAAAGAAAGGTACGCATCGGTAGAGCAACCAGTTTGAATACATCATGTACATTGACATTTCTTTTGGAGAAACTCCTAAAGTGTTGGGGATGTTTGCTTTGTCACTGATTATGGTGTGCTTCCATGGTGTGTGTGTGTGTGTAGTGTTGTGTGTGTGTAGTGTGTGGTGTGTGTGTGTAGTGTTGTGTGTGTGTAGTGTGTGGTGTGTGTGTGTAGTGTTGTGTGTGTGTAGTGTTGTGTGTGTGTGTGTGTAGTGTTGTGTGTGTGTAGTGTGTGTTGTGTGTGTGTAGTGTTGTGTGTGTGTGTGTGTGTGAGTGTGTGTGTGTGTGTAGTGTTGTGTTGTGTGTGTGTGAGTGTTTTTCTTACTTTTTGGATGCGTACATGTACAAGTTCACACGAATAAAATGCCAAGGGGATTTGTTGCCTGAATAATGTTGGGGGCTTGTTCAAGTACATGTATTTTTCTTCCAGTGTTCAATAAGATGATGAATGAGACCTGTAAACATATATGCCCCTGAGAATGATACACACGTTTCACTTAAGATTTAGTTTCTTGTTCATACTGAAACCCCCCGCAGGTTAGGGGGAGTCCCATATTGGTTGGGACGAGAAAGAATTTACCCGATGCTCCCCAGCATGTCGTAAGAGGCGACTAACGGATTCTGTTTCTCCTTTTACCCTTGTTAAGTGTTTCTTGTATAGAATATGGTCAATGTTTGTAAAGATTTTAGTCAAGCAGTATGTAAGAAATGTCCTTTGTACTGGAAACTTGCATTCTCCCAGTAAGGTAATATGTAGAGGTTACATGCCGAGTCTCAGTGATTATCAAAAATAATGGTCGAAGTTAGCGGATCATGAAAAATGCGAGCTTTAGCGAGCTTTTTCATGACCGCGAACTGAGACCATTATTTTTGATAATCACTGAGACGAGGTGTGTAACCTCTTTATTCCTCCTTTCTTCAGTTATTCAAAGAAAAGAGGAGGTTTTTTGCGAAAGTTTGATCGAATCCTATTCACTCAACCAGTCAACCTGCGCAGGCGATCGATTAATGCGCGGTTGTATAGTTCCGTGCAAATCATTCCATTCTGTTAACACTTCTTGTCAGTTTTCCTATTTTGGACTAAAATCAAGTACACAGATATGCTGTTATTCTGCTGTGGCGGCAAAGGCAGATATTGTGTGTTCTGTATATGTTTTGGTATCGCTTAGGATAATGACTGTTCTTTCGTCAAATGGGACTAGCAGACGAACTTTTGCACCCGTGTTCCAACGTTAAAAACTGTATGAAGTTCAGTTTTCTGGGGAAAATAGTGTATGAAACCGCTTTATGTTGTTTAAATTGATGAGATGTGTGCATTTGGTTGCGTGTGATCTGTTTATTAAATGAAATATTGTTGAAAACTGACCGTCGGATTGCAGTCTGTTGTCGAAGAAACTGAGTGAAAAGAAGGGGAACTACTCTTGTCGCTAGACAAAGTATGAGCCTTGCGGGAAATTGCTTGTGATGAACGTTTGAGCACGGCAAATCTAGATTCAGAAAACAACCGAACTCATGGATTTTATATGAAGATTCATGTGTTCAGGCCTGTAGTTGTTAATTTAAATGCGGTATGTTTGTATTGTTTGCTCCAGAGATGTATACTTCGTACGTTAGAGCGTTCGGAACTTTTCAGTCGCAAAAAGTAGTACCGAAACAGAACAACTTCTCAACCCATTGCACTATCGAGGATTCAGGCTGTTGCTGGGTCGTTATTTGTTTGGTTGCTGGGTCATTATCGAAAAATAACTACCCCTACAAGTTTACAGAGGTAAAGAAGCAGAGGGGGGAATAAATTGTACTACGTTGCAAGCCCCTGGAGCAAATTTTTGATTAGTGCTTTTGTGAACAAGAAACAATTGACAAGTGGCTCTATCCCATCTCCCCCCTTCCCTCCGTCGCGATATAACCTTGAATGGTTGAAAACGACGTTAAACACCAAATAAAGAAAGAAAGAAAATTCATACTGAAACTACTTTAACGGCTGTTAAATCCACAGAAACCAAGGGGTTGCATGTACAGTGGGGCTTCTCCGGGGCCAACAGTTATTCACTCAGATGCTTAAAAAGTATTTTAGATTGTATTATAGAAAAGAACTGCAAAATATAAATGCCTGCCTAACAACTACATCCTTCTGTTCAATGATATTTGAGAAAGGGTGAAAGCAATGTTTGACCATTGCTAGTGCAGTTTAAAAATGTGCTGCAGTGGAAGTACAGGTGCCCTATGTACCCAGGTTTAGCCTCATATCATCTTCCTCTTCTTCGTTCATGGGCTTAGACTCCCACGTTCACTCATGTTTTTAGCACGAGTGGATGTTTACGTGTATGACCGTTTTTACCCCGCCGTTCAGGCAGCATACGCCGATTTCAGGGGAGGCATGCTGGGTATGTTCGTGTTTCTATAACCCACCGAACTCTGACATGGATTACAGGATCTTTTCCATGCGCACTTGGTCTTGTGCTTGCGTGTACACACGAAGGGGGTTAAGTCACTAGCAGGTCTGCACATAAGTTGACCTGGGAGATCGAAAAAATCTCCACTCTTAACCCACCAGGCAGCAGCGACCAGGATTCGAACTCACGACCTCCCGATTAGGAGGCCAACGTCTTACCACCACGCCACTGCGCCCGTCAGCCTCAGATCATTACTCTTGCTGCGTAAGTCACTAAGTGGTCATCTTCTCAGGAGTTTGAATAGTGTATTTCTTACTTGAATGTCACATGTATGATAGGCGGTCAGCTTGTTGGTTATACATAATACAAATGAATACTGTGTTTTTTTTCAGATGCCTTGGTAGTTAGAGCACTGTATGACTTTGAAGCGATCAATGAAGATGACTTGTCCTTCAAGAAGGGCGATCGAATGGAGGTGGACGAACAGTCGTAAGTATTAATTTTATCTCTGTGTCGGTCGGTCTGTCTTTCGTCCATTCTCTTGTGTGATGTTTTTATATTTAGTCAAGTTTTGACGAAATATTTTAACGTAGAGGAGGGAATCGAGACGAGGGTCGTGGTGTATGTGTGTGTGTGTGTGTGTGTGTGTCTGTCTGTCTGTCTGTCTGTCTGTCTGTGTGTGTGTGTAGAGCGATTCAGACTAAACTGCTGGACCGATCTTTATGAAAATTGACATGAGAGTTCCTGGGTATGAAATCCCCATACGTTTTTTTCATTTTTTTGATAAATGTCTTTGATGACGTCATATCCGGCTTTTCGTGAAAGTTGAGGCGGCACTGTCACGCTCTCATTTTTCAACCACATTGGTTGAAATTTTGGTCAAGTAATCTTCGACGAAGGCCGGGGTTTGGTATTGCATTTCAGCTTGGTGGCTTAAAAACTAATGAGTGAGTTTGGTCATTAAAAATCTGAAAATTGTAAAAAAAATATTTTTTTTATAAAACGATCCCAATTTACGTTCATCTTATTCTCCATCATTTGCTGATTCCAAAAACCTATAAATATGTTATATTCGGATTAAAAACAAGCTCTGAAAATTAAATATATAAAAATTATTATCAAAATTAATTTGTCGAAATCAATTTAAAAACACTTTCACCTTATTCCTTGCCGGTTCCTGATTCCAAAAACATATAGATATGATATGTTTGGATTAAAA
This sequence comes from Littorina saxatilis, assembly GCF_037325665.1. Lineage (NCBI taxonomy): Eukaryota > Metazoa > Mollusca > Gastropoda > Littorinimorpha > Littorinidae > Littorina > Littorina saxatilis. Next base: position 901,178 of record NC_090249.1, on the reverse strand, counting down.
ACACGCTCAGAAAGTTAAAACGAAGAGAGGCACAGAAAAGCGTGCTATCATTCTCAGCGCAACTGACGATGCTACGAGTATACGGTCTTGCTGCGTTGCATTGCGTTCAGTTTCATTTTGTGAGTTCGACAGCTACTTGACTAAATGTTGTATTTTCGCCTCACGCGACTTGTTTTCTTTCATTCTCTCATTGTAAAACAATAAATTGTTTCCCTCTTTTTCTCTATCCTTTGTAGCTTGTTGCCAGTGCAAACTGTATTAACTGCCCGTCTACATGCCAGTTGATACCTGGTTTTGGTCAGTGCTCGTAACGTGCTTGTGTCTATCAATTTCAAAGACTGATTCGTTGTGCATTGTAAATGTACTGATGCAAGGTACACCAGAGTACATGACCAGTTGTTTGGTTTATGTTGATCAATAGGGGCAGCTTTATCCTGAGTGACACATGTCTCTCAAACAATATTTCCTGTCACAGGAAAGCAGAAATTGAATTGTCGAGATCTGATGAGAGAAATGGTTAAGTGCGGACATGTTCTATCGTTATAAAACTATTACTCATCTCTGATGTATACGAACATAATGGTGCACCGTGGCAGTTATGCTGTTTGGTTACTTTGTGCTGAGCTGCAATAACTGCTTCTGTGTCTGGCTTGCTGAAATGGATGTTGCGTTTAGCAGATTACTACTCAGATTACTACTGCTAGAACTACACACTCTATAACAACCTCATTTAAATTATTCAGTGTTTGTCTGAAGCTCCAGTGATTTTCAAAGTGAAGCTGGCTGAAGTGTGCTTGGGGGTTGATGAATATTTGATGATTGTTTGTGGAATAGTATTTGTCATCTCCATCCTTCGCAGAGCTGTAGAGGGAAGAAGGTCACCCAAGTTTTTCAATTAAACGGAAAGAAAAAGTTTGGTGTCTCTGTCCGTCCTGAAAAGAAACAAGTCGCGTAAGGCGAAAATACAACATTTAGTCAAGCTCAGTCGAACTCACAGAATGAAACTGAACGCATTGCATTTTTTCTGCAAGACCGTACACTCGTAGCATCGTCTGTCCACCGCTCGTGACAAAGGCAGTGAAATTAACAATCCAGAAAAGCACTGTAGCGGTTGCGCTGAGGAGGATAGCACGCTTTTCTATATCTCTATTCTTTTTAACTCTCTGAACGTGTTTTTAATCCAAACATATCATATCTATATGTTTTTGGAATCAGGAACGTACAAGGAATAAGATGAAATTGTTTTTAAATCGATTTCGGAACATTTATTTTAATCATAATTTTTTATATTTTTATTTTTCAGAGCTTGTTTTTAATCCGAAAATAACATATTTATATGTTTTTGGAATCAGAAAATGATGAAGAATACGATAAACGTAATTTTGGATCGTTTTATAACAAAATAATTTTAATTACAATTTTCAGATTTTTAATGACCAAAGTCATTAATAAATTTTTAAGCCTCCAAGCTGAAATGCAATACCAAAGTCCGGTTTAACAGTGGCAGGGGTTTCACAGTGGCAGGGGTTTAACAGTGGCAGGGGTTTAACAGTGGCAGGGGTTTCACAGTGGCAGGGGTTTCACAGTGGCAGGGGTTTCACACTGGCAGGGGTTTAACAGTGGCAGGGGTTTCACAGTGGCAGGGGTTTCACAGTGGCAGGGGTTTCACACTGGCAGGGGTTTAACAGTGGCAGGGGTTTCACAGTGGCAGGGGTTTCACAGTGGCAGGGGTTTCACAGTGGCAGGGGTTTCACAGTGGCAGGGGTTTCACAGTGGCAGGGGTTTCACAGTGGCAGGGGTTTAACAGTGGCAGGGGTTTAACAGTGGCAGGGGTTTCACAGTGGCAGGGGTTTCACAGTGGCAGGGGTTTCACAGTGGCAGGGGTTTCACAGTGGCAGGGGTTTCACAGTGGCAGGGGTTTCACAGTGGCAGGAAAATCTATTCAGTATAAAAAGAAGAAGAGATGCTAAGAGTGAAAATAAAGAAGCAAGGCGGGAAAAATGAGGGATCAAATCTCAACCAAAACAATTTCACAGTACGCCTTCTTAAACTTAAAACTGATTAAGTTGTGGATTTTTTTCCTCCCACAGGAGTGGTTGACTCAATTTTTATAATTTCCTTCCCTGTGTTGATTGAATGGGGTGCACAGGTGTGAATGACTGCTTGTCGAGTGATAGTAACCTGAACCATGTTTTGTGCAGTTTAACACCCTTGGGAGGGGTGTGTGTGTGTGTGTGTGTGTGAGAGAGAGAGTCTTTATATGTCTGTTACTCTGTATGTCTGCGAGTTTGTCAATATTTGTATTTTTTCTCATTTTGTATCTGGGTAGAGTTCAGATTTCTAGAAGAAGAGAAAAAAGAAAGTGTAAATAAGGAGGTGGTGTTGGGTTAGGGAAGGGGGGGGGGGGAGGGGGAGGGGGGGGGGGGGCTTTGGAGCATTACACATATCATTAGAGAAAGGGTATATGTGAGGAACACAGTTATATATTTATTTCTGAGTGATGTAAAATATGCACACATGATGAGACACTTTAATAGCTCATATGCCCAGTGACAGGGGTTCTTTGTATTAAAGCCTCTGTGTGTGTGTGTGTGTGTGTACGTGTGTACGCCCTTCCCATGCCTTTCTCCACTGTCCTCTTTATTGTCATCATGATGTCTTTTTCCTCTTCCCCCCTACACACACACATAGACACACACAACCCACACCATGCGCAGACACACACCACTTGTTTCAACCTTTCCGTCCTTTCTCTGTCCTTATGCATCTCTCTCTACGTCTTTATGTTAACAAAAAACAACCAATGGTACACATACACAGACACTCTCAAATATATGTATATTCTCTCTCTCTCGCTCTCTGTCATTGTCTATCTCTGTCTCTCTCTCTCTCTCTCTGTCATTGTCTATCTCTGTCTCTCTCTCTCTCTCTGTCATTGTCTATCTCTGTCTCTCTCTCTCTCTCTCTGTCTCTGTCATTGTCTATCTCTCTCTCTCTCTCTCTGTCATTGTCTATCTCTGTCTCTCTCTCTCTCGCTCTCTGTCATTGTCTATCTCTGTCTCTCTCTCTCTCTCGCTCTCTGTCATTGTCTATCTCTGTCATTGTCTATCTCTGTCTCTCTCTCTCTGTCATTGTCTATCTCTGTCTCTCTCTCTCTGTCATTGTCTATCTCTGTCTCTCTCTCTCTCTCTCTGTCATTGTCTATCTCTGTCTCTCTCTCTCTCGCTCTCTGTCATTGTCTATCTCTGTCTCTCTCTCTCTCGCTCTCTGTCATTGTCTATCTCTGTCTCTGTCTCTGTCTCTCTCTCTCGCTCTCTGTCATTGTCTATCTCTGTCTCTCTCTCTCTCTCGCTCTCTGTCATTGTCTATCTCTGTCTCTCTCTCTCTCTCTCGCTCTCTGTCATTGTCTATCTCTGTCTCTCTCTCTCTGTCATTGTCTATCTCTGTCTCTCTCTCTCGCTCTCTGTCATTGTCTATCTCTGTCTCTCTCTCTCGCTCTCTGTCATTGTCTATCTCTGTCTCTCTCTCTCTCTCTGTCATTGTCTATCTCTGTCTCTCTCTCTCGCTCTCTGTCATTGTCTATCTCTGTCTCTCTCTCTCTCTGTCATTGTCTATCTCTGTCTCTCTCTCTCTCGCTCTCTGTCATTGTCTATCTCTGTCTCTGTCTCTGTCTCTCTCTCTCTCGCTCTCTGTCATTGTCTATCTCTGTCTCTCTCTCTCTCTCGCTCTCTGTCATTGTCTATCTCTGTCTCTCTCTCTCTCTCGCTCTCTGTCATTGTCTATCTCTGTCTCTCTCTCTCGCTCTCTGTCATTGTCTATCTCTGTCTCTCTCTCTCTGTCATTGTCTATCTCTGTCTCTCTCTCTCTCTCTCGCTCTCTGTCGTTGTCTATCTCTGTCTCTCTCTCTCGCTCTCTGTCATTGTCTATCTCTGTCTCTCTCTCTCGCTCTCTGTCATTGTCTATCTCTGTCTCTCTCTCTCTCTCTCTCTCTCTCTCTCTCTCTCTCTCTCTCTGTCATTGTCTATCTCTGTCTCTCTCTCTCTCTCGCTCTCTGTCATTGTCTATCTCTGTCTCTCTCTCGCTCTCTCTCTCTCTCTCGCTCTCTGTCATTGTCTATCTCTGTCTCTCTCTCTCTGTCTCTCTCTCTCTCGCTCTCTGTCATTGTCTATCTCTGTCTCTCTCTCTCGCTCTCTGTCATTGTCTATCTCTGTCTCTCTCTCTCTCTCTCTCTCTCTCTCTCTCGCTCTCTGTCATTGTCTATCTCTGTCTCTCTCTCTCTCTCGCTCTCTGTCATTGTCTATCTCTGTCTCTCTCTCTCTGTCTCTCTCTCTCTCGCTCTCTGTCATTGTCTATCTCTGTCTCTCTCTCTCTCTCGCTCTCTGTCATTGTCTATCTCTGTCTCTCTCTCTCGCTCTCTGTCATTGTCTATCTCTGTCTCTCTCTCTCGCTCTCTGTCATTGTCTATCTCTGTCTCTCTCTCTCTCTCGCTCTCTGTCATTGTCTATCTCTGTCTCTCTCTCTCTCTCTCTCTCTCTCTCTCTGTCATTGTCTATCTCTGTCTCTCTCTCTCTCTCGCTCTCTGTCATTGTCTATCTCTGTCTCTCTCTCTCTCTCTCTCTCTCTCTCTCTCTCTCTCTCTCTCTCTCTCTCTCTCTCTCTCTCTCTCTCTCGCTCTCTGTCATTGTCTATCTCTGTCTCATTCTTCCTCCTTTTGTAATAAAGTTCAGTTTCACTTCCCCCCCCCTCTCCCCCCCCCCCTCTCTCTCTCTCCCCGCTCTCTCTCCCCCCTCTCTTTCTCTCTCTCTCTCTCTAGAAGTAAGGACCGGTTGTAAGAAAAGGCGTCGCCTTAAACCTCTATCCTTGAAAATTAAAGTTCCATCATCATCATCTCTCTCTCTCTCTCTCTCTCTCTCTCTCTCTCTCTCTCTCTCTCTTGCTTGTGCATGTGTATGAAATATACATATGTACATGTGTCACACACATTTGCTCTTCAGTCTTGAACACACACAAAAAATATATATAGAGATAGGGAAATAAAAACTATGTCTCAACTTTCTTTTCTGTTTGTGTGCGTTATGTATAGCTGTTTTGATGTTCATCTCTTTTGTTTCTGTTTTAGTTTCAATGTTGTCCCTTGTTACTACAATTATTCATGTTGTGTGTGTGTTTTTAGCCAGAGCTGTGACTGGTGGGTTGCCACACACACGAAGTCAGGGCTGAAAGGCTACATACCCAGCAACTATGTCTGCACTGATGACAACAGTCCACAAGCGCAAGAGTGAGTTCACTTTTTCAACCATTTTGTTCTCTGAATGTGTGTGTGGTGGGTGCCTGTGTGTGTTTGTGTGTGTGTGTGTGTGTGTGTGTGTGTGTGTGTGTGTGTGTGTGCGCGCATGCGTGTGTGTGTCTTTTTATTTGTCCTCATGCAATTATCACTTTCATTGATGTCTGAAGGGTTTGCTGAGCTTTCCAGAAAAAAGCCACCTTGGGATCTCGTTCAGTGTAGCCTAATAATTCAATTCAGTGATTCAAGTGGGGAGTTTTTTGACCATTTTTGTTGTTGCTGTGATAATTATTGCTGAAGAAGTTGTTATTGTGTGTGTGTGTGTGCGTGCGTGCGCACGCGTGCGTGCGTGCGCGTGCGTGCGTGTGTGTGTGTGTGTTTGAAATGTGAACTGTTTTATTTGAATATTCCTTGAAGTGTTTATTATTTACGCTGACAGTTGTTATTATGTAGTCTTTGCCAAGTACATGTATAAGTAACTGGTTTCATGTCCTCACTCTGCTTTCAGCTGGTGGTTTGACTTTGACCGGAAAGAGGCAGACAAGATGTTGTTGCTACCCGGGAACACGACAGGAACGTTCATTGTCAGAGACTCACAAGGTATGCTACTGGTCCCAGAGAAAAAGGGAATTTGTTTAAGTAGCTATGGCAAGTATGTGTCGTAAAGTTGTTTGTAATTGCTTTGAGGGGGAAGATTAACTTAGTAACTCGTCTTACTTTGTTCCCTTCTTTGTGATGTATATTTGCCAATGTTTTTAATTTTCTTTCAGATAAATCATCGTACGTACTGTCAGTGCGAGACGCAGACAAGGCGTCTGGTGACCCATGTGTCAAGCACTACAGAGTGAGAAAGCTGGACAATGGGGGTTATTACATCAGTCCCAAGCGGACGTTCCTCTCCATCTTTGAAGTCATTGATCACTACTCAGGTATGCGTAAGTGGTGTTTTGCATTTGAATTGTTGTTGTTGTTGTTGTTGGTGGGGGAGATGAACATCAAAACAGCTATACATAACGCACACAGACAGAAAAGAAAGTTGGTGGTGTGTGTGTGTGTGTGTGTGTGTGTGTGTGTGTGTGTGTGTGTGTGTGTGTGTGTGTGTGTGTGTGTGTGTGTGTGTGTGTGTGTTTTTCATGCCAGGTTCCTTTTACCTAGTCTTTGCTTGTAGGATTTATCTATTTGAAAAATAATTTTTGTTTGTTTGTTTGAATACAATGCAGAAAATGTGTGGTTATTTCTCTGTGTATGATGTACTCAAGAACAACATGCTGTCTTGTTTCTGTCTGTCTGTCTGTATGTCTGTCTGTCTGTCTGTCTGTCTGTATGTCTGTCTGTATGTCTGTCTGTCTGTCTGTCTGTCTGTCTGTATGTATGTCTGTATGTCTGTCTGTCTGTATGTCTGTCTGTCTGTCTGTCTGTCTGTCTGTATGTCTGATTGTGTATGTGTGCCTGTATATATACAACTAGAGGAATACCCGGCTTCGCCGGGGTGTATCGCGAGACAGAGACAGACAGCGTGGCGGTTCATCACAATCACCTCTGCAGGCGAAGTCCTGTCAAACGGGATTGAGAATTTTAGAGCTTATTTCTTAGCCCTATATTATCTGCTGTGGCTTCTCACATGCCAGAACATACAGACAGACAAAAGCCGCTAGACCCCATCACAAACAGAACTCTATAATACATAGGTTTTTGCCTACACACACACACAAACACACACACACACAGAGAAGCCGTATATATATATGCATATCTGTATCTATAAATATATAGAGATAGGTGAGAGTGTATTTTTCGCGTGGCTATAAATTGATTCGACCTTTTCACTTTGACAGTAAGAACAACTTACGGGTGCAAGGGAAGCGTTCTGGACAGCGCAGTGACATTCTAAAAATAGTCACTCTCAGAAACGGGAATTTGGGGTGAACGGCCGGCGCGACAGAGACAGACAGCGTGGCGGTTCACCACAATCACCTTTGAAAGGCGAAGTCCTGTCAAACGGGATTGAGAATTTTAGAGCTTATTTCTTAGCCCTATATTATCTGCTGTGGCTTCTCACATGCCAGAACATACAGACAGACAAAAGCCGCTAGACCCCATCACAAACAGAACTCTATAATACATAGGTTTTTGCCTACACACACACACAAACACACACACACACACAGAAGCCGTATATATATATGCATATCTGTATCTATAAATATATAGAGATAGGTGAGAGTGTATTTTTCGCGTGGCTATAAATTGATTCGACCTTTTCACTTTGACAGTAAGAACAACTTATGGGTGCAAGGGAAGCGTTCTGGACAGCGCAGTGGACAGCGCAGTGACATTCTAAAAATAGTAATAGTAACTTAGAACTGAACGGGAAAGCCACACGAAGGAAGGGAGATAAACGCCAAACACTGGAGAAGATAAGGAAGAGTTACTTATAATGGTGAAATGAACGCAAAAACGAAAATGAGTTCAGCGCTGCGCGCTGAGAGCACGTGTTGAAATATTTCATCGATGATATTGTGTCCGGGGTGTAGCTGAATACGGTGTCCAAATTTGAAAAAGATCCACCGAGAACTTTGGCGTTGTGATGTGGTGTAGCGGCTATGGTGTGTCGGTATGGGGGCCCGGGTAAGCTGAGGTGGAACCAAAATAGCTGAGGTGGAACCAAAATCGGTTCCGCGCTGCGCGCTGAGAGCACTTATTGAAATATCTCATCGATGAGGTTGTGTCCGGGGTCTCTCTGAATAAGCCCACCAAATTTGAAGCAGATCCATCGAGAACCTTGGCCGCGCATCGCGCACAGACACACAGACAGATACACAGACACACAGACACACAGACACACAGACACTAGTCGTATATATATATAGATGCCTTTGTGGCAAGAATGTCAAAGATATTTTGAAATACAAGTTCATGACAGTATCATCTTGTTATTGAACGTGTTGACTAATTTTATATTTCAGTTAACGCTGATGGGTTGTGTACTCGTCTGATCACGCCCTGTCCTCGCATAAGACCTGTCGTGCAGTTCAGAGAACTGGAGGTCCCCAGAGAAGCAGTCAAGCTTGCGAACAAATTGGGTGCTGGCTGCTTTGGTGAAGTATGGAAAGGTAAGTCTCATTGGAAGATTCTTTGAATTGATGGAAGTAGAAATGTTTGCCAAGTTATATTACAGTGGTACCTGCCATGAAAGGACGCCCTTGGGACCAGCCAAAAGAGCCCCTACATTGCAGCTGGCCTGTCATTACATGTACATTTTCTTGAAGATAATTGAGAGGGGGACAACAGAATGTGTCCTTTTATTGGAGGTGTCCTCTCATCTGAGGGGTTTCACATAACAGGTACCCATGTAAAATGTATGAGATCAGAAATAATGATTGTCATTTTTGAAACTGGTAGGAAGGACCTGCTGCACTGGCCAAGTGCCTCAACCTCTTTGTGTTTATACATATCATTAAGTACATGTTTTAAATGAAAGATCCTGGTCGGAGGTTTGTTTTGTCAAGGAAACATGAAAATGCCTGCTGCATGCACCACCCCTGAACTTTGAGTATGGCTGCACACCTTAATGGTTTCCAGGGTAACAAGGGCCATACATGTAAAAAAAACCAATGTGCTGTAAGCGTGCACAACAAACAGGATGAAATCAGGAGAATAGAGAGACTTGTTGCAAGCTACGTACAGCTTTTGAGGTGTGGAAGCCAGTCTGTTTGGTGTGGAAGCCAGTCTGTTTGGACACATTCTAGGAGAACGGTGAAAGACTAATAACTCTCCCGCTTATAAGCGATGTTGACTGAATGATAAAGGTTTTAACTGACGTTTCTCTCATCTTCAAACCATTTTGACAGAATAATAAAGGTGTAAAACCAGTGTTTCTCGTTCCTCAAGACCGTACGTACAGACAAATTAAGATGTTTAACCGACAGTTCTAATTTCTCCTCTCCAGGCAAGCTACGCAATGTGATAGACGTGGCCGTCAAGACGCTAAAGAACGGCACCATGTCACCCGACGCCTTCCTGGAGGAGGCCCGCATTATGCACCAGCTACGACACCGGAAACTGGTGCAGCTGTTCGCCGTGTGCTCCCAACAAGAGCCCATCTGGATCGTGACGGAGCTCATGGTCAACGGAGCCCTGCTGGACTACATGAGAAAAGATGAGGGCAAGATGGTCAAGTTTCCCGTCATTGTGGACATGGCTGCACAGGTGTGTGGAGAGAGGGAGTGTTGTGTGGAGAGAGGGAGTGTTGTGTGGAGAGAGGGAGTGTTGTGTGGAGAGAGGGAGTGTTGTGTGGAGAGAGGGAGTGTTGTGTGGAGAGAGGGAGTGTTGTGTGGAGAGAGGGAGTGTTGTGTGGAGAGAGGGAGTGTTGTGTGGAGAGAGGGAGTGTTGTGTGGAGAGAGGGAGTGTTGTGTGGAGAGAGGGAGTGTTGTGTGGAGAGAGGGAGTGTTGTGTGGAGAGAGGGAGTGTTGTGTGGAGAGAGGGAGTGTTGTGTGGAGAGAGGGAGTGTTGTGTGGAGAGAGGGAGTGTTGTGTGGAGAGAGGGAGTGGTGTGTGGAGAGAGGGAGTGGTGTGTGGAGAGAGGGAGTGGTGTGTGGAGAGAGGGAGTGTTGTGTGGAGAGAGGGAGTGTTGTGTGGAGAGAGGGAGTGGTGTGTGGAGAGAGGGAGTGGTGTGTGGAGAGAGGGAGTGGTGTGTGGAGAGAGGGAGTGTTGTGTGGAGAGAGGGAGTGTTGGTGGAGAGAGGGGGGTGGGGTGTTTATTTTGAGTGTTAGTCATCTTTCAGGGTTCTTGTAAAGATTTGAAGAAAATATTAGATGATTTTGGGGCCATGTGGGTGTGGGAAAATAAATGATGGATAAACCCCATGTATCCCATGTGCCCCATGTACGACCCAAGTCTGGTTACCTCTCAGCAAATTGCAAGGTGACAATGGGATCAAGTTTGGGTCAATAAGTGAAAAACTAATTTGTGTTTGTGTGTGTGTGTGTGTGTGTGTGTGTGTGTGTGTGTGTATGTGTGTGTGTGTGTGTGTGTGTGTGTGTGTGTGCTATATCTTTGAAACTGCTTAAACTTCAAGGGTTTGATGACGTCCAGACATTAGTCTGGTTAACGGGTCACAATGGGACCGAGTTTGGGTCGATCATTTTATTTGAACACTTATGGAGCTGGAGTAGCAGATGATTTGTTTCACTTATAACAAGGGTGATTCATATCACTTATAACAAGGGCGAGTCATATCACTTATAACAAGGGCGAGTCATATCACTTATAACAAGGGTGAGTCATATGAGCATAATTGCTCGTCTTGTTTTAACGGTTATCACACACAAAAATGAAAAAGGAAAATTGTATAAAATAATCCCACAGTTTAGAAAAAAGTAAGCGATTCATTGGTTGTGTCTGTTTTATTCTGTTTTTTTCAAATTGTCTAATTCTACACATGCATTTCACTGTAGATTGCAGAGGCAATGGAATACTTGGAACAAGAAAACTTTGTGCATCGTGATCTAAGAGCAGCCAACATTCTGGTCGGGGAACATCACGATGTGAAAGTGGCCGACTTTGGCCTGGCCAGGATTCTACAAGAGGAGAATATCTATGAGGCCACAGAGAGTGAGTGTTACCTCAAAGTGTAGGTTGGGGGTGGGGGTGGGGGGGGGGACGTTGTATGTGTGTGTGTGTGTGTGTGTGTATGCATTCTGATGAGGGAACACCATGATGTGAAAGTGGCTGACCTTTGTATGGCAAGGATTCTACAGGAGAATACCTATGCCGCCACAGAGAGTGAGTTTTACCTCAAAGTGTGTGTGTGTAGGTTGGGGGGGGGGGGGGAGTGGATGCTTGTATGTGTGTGTCCATTCTGATCAGGGAATATGATGTAAAAGTGGCTGATTTCTCTCTTGCCAGGATTCTACAGGAGGAGAATATTAATTGGGGCAATAGGGTTGGTCTATTTTTGTTATTCAGGCCTATAAATCAAGTCTAGTTAAATATGTCCAAACTCTGTTGACTGAAATCAAGAACACTTTCCATCAAAAATTGTTGATTTAAGAAATGTTAAATGTTGAGTGTTTTGAAAGGGAGGATATCTTGCATATAACAAATGTTAAAAAAGGTGTACAGGGCAGTGCTTTTACATTCAAGCTATAGTGAATTAAAGATGTGTATCAATAGACAGAAAATTGAACAGGAAAAGGGGAGTTAATTTGAGAAAGCTAGAGGCAATTATGTTTACTCTGACAACTCAGGGAGAGCAGGTAGTAAAAAGATTTGATCCGTTACAAAGACTGTTAACGAGGAAAAAATAGCTAAGAGCGGAAAAGACAATGCATGACATAGAGGAAAACAACGTTAAATCCACACGTCTCTAGTGACATGAAAGTGAAGCACAATTCAAAAGCTCTGGTCTTCAAGTTTCTGAGTTTAGGTGTGCGCATTATGGTACAGTCAAACCCCTTTTTAAAAACCTAAAACAATGTGACAAGATCAGGTCTTACAAAGGGGGGGAGGTTTAAAATAGAGATGATTTTACAGAGGTTATACACAGGACATGTGACAAGATCAGGTCTTACAAAGGGGGGGGGGGGGGGGGGAGGATTGAAATAGAGATCATTTTACAGAGGTTTTACACAGGACATGTGACAAGATCAGGTCTTACAAAGGGGGGGAGGTTTAAAATAGAGATGATTTTACAGAGGTTATACACAGGACATGTGACAAGATCAGGTCTTGGGGAGGTTTGAAATAGAGATCATTTTACAGAGGTTATACACAGGACATGTGACAAGATCAGGTCTTACAAAGGGGGGGGGGGGGGGGGGGGAGGATTGAAATAGAGATGATTTTACAGAGGTTATACACAGGACATGTGACAAGATCAGGTCTTACAAAGGGGGGGGGGGGGGGGGGAGGATTGAAATAGAGATGATTTTACAGAGGTTATACACAGGACATGTGACAAGATCAGGTCTTACAAAGGGGGGGGGGGGGGGGGGAGGATTGAAATAGAGATCATTTTACAGAGGTTATACACAGGACATGTGACAAGATCAGGTCTTACAAAGGGGGGGGGGGGGGGGGGGAGGATTGAAATAGAGATCATTTTACAGAGGTTATACACAGGACATGTGACAAGATCAGGTCTTACAAAGGGGGGGAGGATTGAAATAGAGATCATTTTACAGAGGTTATACACAGGACATGTGAACAAGCCACGTCTTAAAAGAGAAAATGTTAAATCAGACGTCTCACAAGCGGGGTCCACTGTTTCTTAATGCCTATGGGATTTTGTGTGTGTTCACGCTTCTAGTGTTCAGATGAGCAGTCTGAGGGAAATTGTGTGGTTAAAGGTTACGTACGTCATCTCAAACGTTTCTGTAGAGTAGTGGATAATGTTACCTCTTGACAGGGTCACTTGTCTATTTCTTGTGTCAGATTTACTGAAGAATACATAAGATAGGAAGTTTAGTCAAGCTGTTTTATTGATGAAGGTTAAGTTTGTGTAGCGTCTTGAGTCAAGTCAGTTTCATGTCATCAAAATTGGAGAGGGGTAAAGTGTTGGTGTGAACAATAATTATACTTTGTCTTTTCTTAGAGAGAGACTCACACAGATCAGATATTTGACAACAGATATTTTGTTAATACTGTAAACAAGTACAATGAATGAATGGTGTTTGGTGTCGCTAGTACACAGACGGTTAGTTGTGTGTGTGTGTGTGTGTGTGTGTGTGTGTGTGTGTGTGTGTGTGTGTGTGTGTGTGTGTGTGTGTGTGTGTGTGTGTGTGTGTGTGTGTGTGTGTGTGTGTGTGTGTGTGTGTGTGTGTGTGTGTGTGTGTGTGTGTGTGTGTGTGTGTGTGTGTGTGTGTGTGTGTGTGTTTGCGTCCATGCATGCATCATGATGTGTGATTATTAGGTGGGGGAGCTTGAGGTAAGCTAGAGAGAGAGAGAGTGGTGTGTATGGTTCTCTGCCTGTATGAACTGACTTGTTTGTGACTTCAAGGACACAATTATGTTTAAACTGCTTCAGTTCTGAGTTTGTCTTGAAGATGTAAGTTCCTGCAGTGAAGCTATGCGTTGTGCAATGTGACACATTCAGCATTAATCAAACGGTGCTCGACTGCAGACCAGGAAGTGAAAAGTGTCACATGTTCTTGTAGTTGTACATAGTGCTTACCTCACAGGTGTACATAGTGCTTACCTCACAGGTGTACACAGTGCAGCTCTTCTTCCTTGTACAGTCTACCTTGCTAGATATCTTCTTTCTTTTTATATTTAGTCAAGTTTTGACTAAATATTTTAACATCGAGGGGGAATCGAAACAAGGATCGTGGTGTATGTGCGTGCGTGCGTGTGTGCGTGCGTGTGTGTGTGTGTGTGTGTAGAGCGATTCAGACTAAACTACTGGACCGATCTTTATGAAATTTGACATGAGAGTTCCTGGGTATGAAATCCCCGAACGTTTTTTTCATTTTTTTGATAAATGTCTTTGATGACGTCATATCCGGCTTTTCGTGAAAGTTGAGGCGGCACTGTCACGCCCTCATTTTTCAACCAAATTGGTTGAAAGTTTGGTCAAGTACTCTTCGACGACGCCCGGGGTTCGGTATTGCATTTCAGCTTGGTGGCTTAAAAATTAATTAATGACTTTGGTCATTAAAAATCTGAAAATTGTAAAAAAAAATAAAAATTTATAAAACGATCCAAATTTACGTTTATCTTATTCTCCATCATTTGCTGATTCCAAAAACATATAAATATGTTATATTCGGATTAAAAACAAGCTCTGAAAATTAAATATATAAAAATTATTATCAAAATTAAATTGTCCAAATCAATTTAAAAACACTTTCATCTTATTCCTTGTCGGTTCCTGATTCCAAAAACATATAGATATGATATGTTTGGATTAAAAACACGCTCAGAAAGTTAAAACAAAGAGAGGTACAGAAAAGCGTGCTATCCTTCTTAGCGCAACTACTACCCCGCTCTTCTTGTCAATTTCACTGCCTTTGCCATGAGCGGTGGCCTGACGATGCTACGAGTAAAATGGCATTGCGTTCAGTTTCATTCTGTGAGTTCGACAGCTACTTGACTAAATATTGTATTTTCGCCTTACGCGACTTGTTTACTCTTTAGATTTTTTTTTATACAATGTTGGACTTGACAAAGAGAGCATGCTATGTGTTCATACTTGTACATGTGAATTTACAGATGCACATGTAGAAATTGTAAGATTTCTGATGCTTTATTAGAAAACAAGCTTTTTTGTTTATCTAAAGGGAACATATTGTCATCAGTTTCATTTCATCATTCAAGCCCTGGGCGTTGAGGTTTATCAAGATGAAACAGAACATGACATGATACCTGAGGATTAACAAAAAATTAAAATTAAAAAACAGCAAAGAAAGTTCACTCACAAATGTTGGCATGTCCCATACCATGTAACAAACAAGGTGAAGGTGTGTGTGTGCCTAGGATTTGGCAAGAAAAGCAAGCATATCTCTGACGGTGTTGACGTAGGAGAAAACATGGTGGATGCACAGGTCGTAATCCTGATGGCTGTTCACCGATAATTCTTTTGATGGCAAGCAGTTGAATTTTATTTTTGACTAACTAGCACAAAATCGTTTGAGGTTCTGTTTCTACACACCCAGCATATGGTTAGCTCCTTAGCTTTGCTTGTCTGAGAGAAACAGACAGCCGGTTTCGTTTTGTGTATCATTACATGTTTCAACCATGTGTTGTTGTGATTGCAGACACCAAGTTTCCTATCAAATGGACGGCCCCAGAAGCAGCCCTTGAGCGCAAGTTCAGCATTAAGTCAGATGTCTGGTCATTCGGTGTCCTTCTCTATGAGCTGGTCACCTTTGGGCGTGTGCCTTATCCAGGTAAGAAATAGAGAATTTTGATTTACGTATAGTTGTGGGGTGTTTTTTTGGTCTGTCATGTCTCATGCCTACAGCCGCATTTAATTTGGTGCTCTAGATGATACATTTTATCTGATTTTGTCATGTGCTGTATGCACAGATTTTGTTTGGGAGGTCTCTCTATCTTTTGTTGTTTAACAGGTTTAACACTGTAAATGACCAAACAGAAGACAAGTGGTCAGCAGGTGTAGGAGAAAGTGAGTGAGTGAGTGTGTGTCATTCTGTGGGTCTGGTGTGTGTGTGTGTGTGTGTGTGTGTGTGTGTGTGTGTGTGTGTGTGTGTGTGTGTGTGTGTGTGTGTGTGTGTGTGTGTGTGTGATAGGTTAAAACTTCAGGTTGTTCAATTTGAAATAGATTTTCTGTGAACTTCTTGGCATACAGACATTTCTTGATTAATAGGCGAACTCTGGAATGAATGGATGAGCGCGAGCATGAACTCCATGCTAGTGTTCTTAGCTGGTTTGAACTAAAGCTGTTTAAGGTACTTTGTCTGCCTGATGTTTTGTGCACCTGTGTGTCATAATCTGTGTCATCTCTTCTCATCACCAACGTTCCTTAACATTTCAGGCATGTCAGGATCAGAAGTCTTGAACAAGGTCGACAAAGGGTATCGCATGCCGAAGCCCAGCGGAGGGGTGGGGTGCTCGGATGCTTTTTACGAGGTAATGGATAACTGCTGGAAGAAGAAGGCGGAGCAGCGGCCAACCTTTGCCTACCTTCACAGTTTCTTCGACGACTACTTTGTGAACATCGAGCCCAACTACCAGGGCCCTGATGACTGAGGAACTACTTTGTGAACATCGAGCCCAACTACCAGGGCCCTGATGACAGAGGAACATGCAGTCACTTTGTGAACATCGAGCCCAACTACCAGGGCCCTGATGACTGAGGAACATGCACTCACTTTATTTTGTAGGCTGTGCGTGCGTGTGTGTGTTCATCACTGATGCAATCAAAAACTGCTGAGCGCTGTTTGTTTTTTAGGTGTTACAAAGGGTTTCTTGCTTCTTTTTGTTTTCTCTTTTTTTTTTTAAAAAGCCGAGAACATGCCATGTTAAGACACCTTGTGACTATGCTTCCAGGAGCTGAAATTTTAGCACTGAGATGTTTGAAGCATCCTTTTGTTATTTTTTTGGTCAAATCATGGCTCAAAAATGTTGTGCTTCCGGGGGCTGGAATGTCAGCACCTAGCTAGATACTAGCTTTTGAAGCACTCCTTTAAAAAATGACAACACCGTTTTATTTATTTATTTACTTTTAAAATAAATGATTATGGCTCAAAAAGTTTGTTGATATTTCTTGTTCAAAAGCATAAACCCTTCTTCCTTGTACCAAAGCTTTTTGAGAAAATTGTGGGGCCTTGAAATTGAGAGCTTTAGATTTTACATAAAGCTGCCTTTCTTTCCAGGTTTTAGCAGCAATCGTAAAATCAGAACATATTTTTAGAGTGAAATGTTTTTTGGTGCCTGTATGTTGACTGAAATATTGACTCGTTTTAAAATGAATACATTTTGCGTTCATGCTTTCATTTTGTGAAAATGCGTCGACTTGAGCGAAGATTGCACAGTGGAAGATAACATGGAAACTTCTTTGAAGTACTTTGTTTTGCTGATATAATTCCAAGCACATGATTATGTCTGAACTAGGTGTTAGATGGTCCTTGTTATTGTCATGTTTAGGCTGTGATGTGAAAGACTGAAAGACGTTTTCCGCTTTGACTTTGAGACACCATGTGTAGCAATCCCTTAGCCATGTGTAGCAATCCCTTAGCCATGTGTAGCAATCCCTTAGCCATGTGTAGCAATCCCTTAGCCATGTGTAGCAATCCCTTAGCCATGTGTAGCAATCCCTTAGCCATGTGTAGCAATCCCTTAGCCATGTGTAGCAATCCCTTAGCCATGTGTAGCAATCCCTTAGCCATGTGTAGCAATCCCTTAGCCATGTGTAGCAATCCCTTAGCCATGTGTAGCAATCCCTTAGCCATGTGTAGCAATCCCTTAGCCATGTGTAGCAATCCCTTAGCCATGTGTAGCAATCCCTTAGCCATGTGTAGCAATCCCTTAGCCATGTGTAGCAATCCCTTAGCCATGTGTAGCAATCCCTTAGCCATGTGTAGCAATCCCTTAGCCATGTGTAGCAATCCCTTAGCCATGTGTAGCAATCCCTTAGCCATGTGTAGCAATCCCTTAGCCTGCCAAATCATTCAGAAAAGATGAGTGTAGGGGTGGGTTGGCAAAAATGTTTTAAGGATTCACATTTTGTGTCCAAAGGTGTAAAACATCAACTGATTCAGCTTTCTGCCCAAGACTAAACTGAATACTGAACATTTCCTTTCAAACTATGAACTGTATGTTTTTTGTTTGTGTGTGTGTGTGGTATGTAAAAAGAAGCACACTGGAAAAAAGACTGGTTCTCTTTTCCTCTCCTCTTGCCATGCTGTACTGATCAGGTTTTTTGATAGCATGTCCTACAAAGTGCTGTATGCCTTGGATAGCATGTCCTACAAAGTGCTGTATGCCTTGGATAGCATGTCCTACAAAGTGCTGTATGCCTTGGATAGCATGTCCTACAAAGTGCTGTATGCCTTGGATAGCATGTCCTACAAAGTGCTGTATGCCTTGGTCAATGTCTTTCTCTTTCATGGTTTTCCATTATTAGTGTCAGAGCATCTTATTGGCATTGCATTCACTTTCTTCTGGTATTTTTCTTCTTTCCTTTTTATATTTAGTCAAGTTTTGACTAAATATTTTAACATCGAGGGGGAATCGAAACGAGGGTCGTGGTGTATGTGTGTGCGTGTGTGCGTGCGTGTAGAGCGATTCAGACCAAACTACTGGACCGATCTTTATGAAATTTGACATGAGAGTTCCTGGGTATGATATCCCCATAGGTTTTTTTCATTTTTTTGAGTCACTTGAGAAAAAGTGACTCTATGTAATCGGTCAGTGTTAGTCTGTCCGACGGCCGGCCGTCCGGCCGGCCGTCCGTAGACACCACCTTAACGTTGGACTTTTCTCGGAAACTATCAAAGCGATCGGGCTCATATTTTGTTTAGTCGTGACCTCCAATGACCTCTACACTTTAACGATGGTTTCGTTGACCTTTGACCTTTTTCAAGGTCACAGGTCAGCGTCAAAGGAAAAATTAGACATTTTATATCTTTGACAAAGTTCATCGGATGTGATTGAAACTTTGTAGGATTATTCTTTACATCAAAGTATTTACATCTGTAGCCTTTTACGAACGTTATCAGAAAAACAAGGGAGATAACTAGCCTTTTCTGTTCGGCAACACACAACTTAACGTTGGGCTTTTCTCGGAAACTATAAAAGTGACCGGGCTCAAATTTTATGTGAACGTGACTCATTGTGTTGTGAATAGCAATTTCTTCCTGTCCATCTGATGCCTCATATAATATTCAGAACTGCGAAAGTGACTCGATCGAGCGTTTGCTCTTCTTGTTGATAAATGTCTTTGATGACGTCATATCCGGCTTTTCGTGAAAGTTGAGGCGGCACTGTCACGCCCTCATTTTTCAACCAAATTGGTTGAAATTTTGGTCAAGTAATCTTCGACGAAGCCCGGACTTCGGTATTGCATTTCAGCTTGGTGGCTTAAAAATTAATTAATGACTTTGGTCATTAAAAATCTGAAAATTGTAAAAAAAAATAAAGATTTATAAAACGATCCAAATTTACGTTTATCTTATTCTCCATCATTTGCTGATTCCAAAAACATATAAATATGTTATATTCGGATTAAAAACAAGCTCTGAAAATTAAATATATAAAAATTATTATCAAAATTAAATTGTCGAAATCAATTTAAAAACACTTTCATCTTATTCCTTGTCGGTTCCTGATTCCAAAAACATATAGATATGATATGTTTGGATTAAAAACACGCTCAGAAAGTTAAAACAAAGAGAGGTACAGAAAAGCGTGCTATCCTTCTTAGCGCAACTACTACCCCGCTCTTCTTGTCAATTTCACTGCCTTTGCCATGAGCGGTGGACTGACGATGCTACGAGTATACGGTCTTGCTGAAAAATGGCATTGTGTTCAGTTTCATTCTGTGAGTTCGACAGCTACTTGACTAAATATTGTATTTTCGCCTTACGCGACTTGTTTTGTTTTGTTTTGCCTGAGTCCTTGGATCAAATCTGTCTTCAAGTAAAAAACAATGCCGAAGATGTCCTGTGCCGCACTCAAGTCCGCCCAACTATGGGGGGGGGGGGGGGGGGGGGGGGGGGGGTGGGGTGTGAGGTGAGTGGACAGGCAGTGATGGGGAGATAATTGATAACCATCCCTATTTATTTTTTTTCCTGGGCAAAGATTACGTTCCTAAAAGGTATCCCTCATTTGACATTGTATGTGATAAGTGTGCGTTCATCTCCGTACTCTTCTGAGAAATTATTTGGTCTGTATTTCCTAGCCCATTCCCTATGGTTGAATTGAAATGATAATATCGTACATCAAGACATAATTATTTTAGTTTGATTTTTGTCAGAATCAATGATTTCATTGTTTGTTCGTTAGTCATTTTGCAGTTTCGCTTTGGCAGGTTTGTAAGATGTAATCCTGCATTTTACACTGTAAATTGTGTGTGTATGCACCACATTATGTTCAGTTCAGCATTGAGAAAATGTCTGTCTGTGTCACAGAGAGATGATTGCCGTGCCTGCATTTGCTCTGTTCAGTCAACATTTTAATTGCTATAAAACATGCCTGCTAGAGTATGGTCATCACATATCATGGTTTAACTTGTCATTTTTTACAAATGAAATGGGGGTGGTGAGGAATGACAGGGAAGGGGAGGGGGGAAGGAGGGAGGGAGGGGAGGGCAATGTTCTGAAATTATGCATTTGTTCATATGTGTACATAATATGATTTTTATGAATCAGGTTTTATCAGAATTTTCATTGTCATTTGTCAATGAACAGCTGATTTAAAAAAATTTGATTGGACCTTTTTTTTTTTTTTTTAAAGTAATACATTGTATTTATCTTTAAATTTAACATCCCAAAAACAATAACTGGTCAATCCCTGATAAAAGAAGTTTTTTAAACATCATCTCTCGAATGGATGTCTTTTTCAGATGTTCTTTTCCTCAGAAAAGTGGGATTAAAGATATTTGTTAAAGTTTCTTTGCTCAAATTGAATATTAAGGGAACGATTAATCTGACAGCTAAGAAATATTAAGGGAACGATTAATCTGACAGCTAAGAAATATTAAGGGAACGATTAATCTGACAGCTAAGAAATAGTCTAGAAGTCTATTTAGTGTGCACATGTAAATCAATGTTCTTCCCTACTTTGATCTTTCTCAATTTGCTTTTGTGAGAAAAGCCCGAAATGAATGGCATTTGAATTACATTTGAGGTGAGTGAACCTGACCAAAGTTTTGATTCGATTTGTTGATTTATTTAAAAGTTGCACCAATGGTGTTGAGGCTGGTTGTGAGTGATTTAGATACAATTGCATAATCATTTTTGAAGCTGCTTTCTGTATAATGATTACTGATTTGTTTAAAAAGACGGCTTGAATCTAACGAATACAAGAAGAAAACAGATGGAACAATAAGGAACAATGACTTAGTTTCTTTCAGTAATCAGTAGAGACTGACCTGAGCTTCTCATTTGAATGGAAAAGCCTGTACATACTAACCTCTCCCCTTCCATTTTCATTTCAATCCCTCGTTCACTGTAGCTGCATTGTTCTGCCATAGACTCTAGACTCTAAAGGTTTTGCACTAGACTCTAGACTGTGAAGGTTTTGCACTAGACTCTAGACTGTGAAGGTTTTGCACTAGACTCTAGACTGTGAAGGTTTTGCACTAGACTCTAGACTGTGAAGGTTTTGCTCTAGACTCTAGACTGTGAAGGTTTTGCTCTAGACTCTAGACTGTGAAGGTTTTGCACTAGACTCTAGACTGTGAAGGTTTTGCACTAGACTCGACTGTGAAGGTTTTGCACTAGACTCTAGACTGTGAAGGTTTTGCACTAGACTCTAGACTGTGAAGGTTTTGCACTAGACTCTAGACTGTGAAGGTTTTGCACTAGACTCTAGACTGTGAAGGTTTTGCACTAGACTCTAGACTGTGAAGGTTTTGCACTAGACTCTAGACTGTGAAGGTTTTGCACTAGACTCTAGACTGTGAAGGTGTTGCACTAGACACTAGACTCTAGAGGTTTGCACTAGACTCGAGACTGTGAAGGTGTTGCACTAGACTCTAGAGGTGTTGCACTAGACTCTAGACTGTGAAGATGTTGCACTAGACTCTAGACTCTAGAGGTTTTGCACTAGACTCTAGACTGTGAAGGTGTTGCACTAGACTCTAGAGGTGTTGCACTAGACTCTAGACTGTGAAGGTGTTGCACTAGACTCTAGACTGTGAAGGTGTTGCACTAGACTCTAGAGGTGTTGCACTATTGCTATGTGGAGAAAACGGAGACTTTCTTTTTGTATGTGCTCATTGTTTCACAAGAGAAATTCAACAAGAAACAATGAAGAGTGTTTGGAAGAATTTTGTAAAAAGTCCTTCTCGTTTGAAGTTATTCATAATGAAACCATTCCTAGTGTAAAGGTTGTGAGATTCTTACTTTTTGTGTGTGTTTTACATAGTCCATTTTTGTAAAGATTTTAGTCAAGCAGTATGTAAGAAATGTTAAGTCCTTTGTACTGGAAACTTGCATTCTCCCAGTAAGGTCATATATTGTACTACGTTGCAAGCCCCTGGAGCAATTTTTTGATTAGTGCTTTTGTGAACAAGAAACAATTGACAAGTGGCTCTATCCCATCTCCCCCCTTTCCCCGTCGCGATATAACCTTCGTGGTTGAAAACGACGTTAAACACCAAATAAATAAAGAAAGAAAGTGTGTGTTTTATAAATTTACTGTGTACATTTGCCTGACGTAGATTTTCAGGCTGTATTTAGAAAAAGTTAACACCAGGAGACTGTTTATGTGTTTGTCCTATGTCTCATCCGGTTGCATCATTTTACAGCTAGTTAAAGAAGAAAAAAACAAGAAAAAAAGTATATTCTCCTAGCACATACAACAGATTTCTCTAGAACGCCTTTTACGTTAATGTTGTCTGTCCTTGTTTTTATTTTTGTTATTTTTCCCATCAGCCATGAGTTAAAGCCTCTTTTTCCAACATTTACTCTCTTCGTTTGAAAATGTGTTCCTCCGTGAGATTTGGGGGTTGCTACATCATTCAAGTATATAATCGGCCTCAACAACTGCACAAAGAAAATAGTCCTATTTTTTCTTGAGGTTGCAATACATCACATTTTGAATGGAAGTGCGACATGTCATGATGCATTGCATACAACATGTCATAAAGCAAAGTTGTGTGGTGTAGCAACCCTCTTATAGGATTGATAAACATGTCATAAAGCAAAGTTGTGTGGTGTAGCAACCCTCTTATAGGATTGATAAACATGCTTACTCCCCCTGCCGAGTTGCTCTTGTATAAAACATGTCATCGTCATGAAGATGGACAAATAATATGCAGTGTACATTGCTGTTGTAAAGGGATTTAACATTTTGATTATTGTCCAGCAATTTACCTCGGCAAATGAAATTGCGCCTGTATATGCATGAAAAGCTGCACAACTAACAATCACAGTAACATATCAGACCTGGGCTGCAGTAGTATTATGGAGTTATTTTTTGTGACGTCTGTTCAGACTCGAGAGTTGCGAGAGGAAATTATTATGCAAGATTCCCAATTAACATGAGCTGGTCTCATCGTTTGGTTTGCACAGCATGGTGTGTGTATATGGTGATAATAATAGTGTGTGGATTTGACGCGTCAGACAGCTTGTAGAAAATACGGCTAGATATGCATTGCACATAGCCGCTTTATATTTATTTTCACGTCATCTATTGCTTTTTGTCCATTCTTACCTAGCTTGTTGGACCCTAAGCATTTTATTTAGCAGTGATTTTGTTCTGCCTTTGAGAGGAAATTTATAGTTTAGAGCGAGAAAGTAGGGTTGGCTAAGTTGAATATAAAACTGGTTGGCCATTCTTACTTGTGTTTTGAATCCTGTGCATTGGTTTTAGCACTGATTGTTTACAGCATTTGAGAAGACTTTTATACCATGCAAATACAAAGCCTGGTTAGGTGGGTTGAGAAGACTTTTATACCATGCAAATACAAAGCCTGGTTAGGTGGGTTGAGAAGACTTTTATACCATGCAAATACAAAGCCTGGTTAGGTGGGTTGAGAAGAGAACTTGTTTGTAGAAGACAATGCTAGGTTTGGGCAATGGTTGTGGACATTTCGCGTAGAACTGTCCTCACTGTTTACATTGCTTGTATCGGTGGAAAGCATAAGGCTTTTCTTTCATTTTCTTATGTTAGACAAGACTTTTATTTTATTTTAAACATTGTCTTAGAAATATGGTCATAAGATAATCCATACATTGAACAGAAGATAGCATAACAACATAACTGACATCAAGTTTTGATGTCAAAGTAGCGCATTTCAGGTTGTTTCCCTTTGTTTTTAAGTGAGTGTACATGTACTACTTAATACAGAAGGGAATCGGGTTATTGAATTTGTTTTCTCTTGACAGTAGCTGTTGGAAGTACACCGGTAAAAACCATCCCTGACATTAATACAAAACCTGGTGTTAGTCAGGTGCAAAGCAATTGTTCAGATAATACAGTGTGATAACTTTGTGGCATAATAAGTAAAATTTAAAAAAAGAAGAAAAATGCAGAGAATTTCAGGAGATGATGACATGGTTTGTGTATGGTACCCTGCCTTTTCCTGCAATGGGAACTAATCTACCTCTGGGGTTCTTAACAGATGTTACTGCAAATTAAATTGGTTTAGAATTCACACCACCCTTGAGAATGCAAGTACAAGAGTATTGCAGCGCATGAATGCAAAGCCACTGACAAATCTCTACATACACAGGGACATGTAAGCAGAGGTACAGTAATGTGCCGTTTGTCTTTTGCAAGATTGACACAAAAGTAGAAAAACATGTTTATTGTTAGCGTGTTGATTTCTCTTAGGAAGTCAAGCAGTTCAGTGTTACATTCCAGTTACAATAGGAACCACATGTAACTCTGTCCGATTATAGTTTATCCCATATCAGTTGTTAAGAACCTTGTTACTGGAGTTTAAATCAACATTCCAGCAAATCTGTTTTCAAGCTTTAATGTTCTTGATTAGTGGCCTTGAATGTTCAGATTTTTTATTCAAACATTTTAGTGGACTAACTGTGAGAGTGAGGTTTTTAATGCCTTTTAGCATCTTTTTATATTGGAGAAGATTTATTTTGTATGTGTGCTTCTACATCATGGTGTCCTTGATTTTGTTTTCCGATTTTATGATTATACTGTACAGCTGTTGTGTCTTTGTCACAGTCATTCCATAATCATGTGTACATTGCCACAAGAGAATAAATTCCATACAATAAAGTTTTCATTCATGACTGAATTTCTTTCGGTTTGTCCCTGTGTGTGTGTGTGTGTGTGTGTGTGTGTGTGTGTGTGTGTTCATGTGTGTGTGTGTGTGTTTGGATGTGTGTAAATCTGATGTCTCGGTCACCATGACCAGAAGTGTCTGTGCACGTGGTCAGGTCTCAACTGACTTCAAGTTCTTTTCTTCTTATGTAAACCATCTAGTCAGTCACCACTGATCTATCTGTTGAGCCTCTCTTTGATATGGGATTTCATCTTCTGCATTCATGGGTTGAAATCCCCCACGTACGCTTGTGTTTCGCATGAGTGTTTATGTGTATGACCATTGTTAATCTGCCACTTAGGCAGCCAACACCGATTTACGGGGATGCATGGCTGGTATTTTTCGTGTTTCTATAACCCACCAAAATCTGACATGGACTACAGGATCCATTTTGTGTGGACTTATTTTTGTGCTTGCCTGTACACACAAAGAGGAATAAGGCGCCATAGCTAGTTTGCACATAAGGTGACGGCCGGGAGATGAGGAAATCTCCACCCTTAACCTGGGAGATGAGGAAATCTCCACCCTTAACCCACCTGATGCAGCCGGGATTCCAACACATTCTTCCGCATGAGAGGCCGGCGTCTTATCCACAAGGCCATTGCGCCCGTCTTTACACGGGATAGCAGGATCTTTTCCACAAGGCCGTTGCGCCCGTCTTTACACGGGATAGCAGGATCTTTTCCACAAGGCCGTTGCGCCCGTCTTTACACGGGATAGCAGGATCTTTTCACTTTGACACATACCCAACATCTACACCTTATGTGTGTTTATGCCCAGTCAATTTTGTAATTGCCACTTATGTCAATCTGCCAAATTGGTTGTATTGAATTAACAACAAACAAAAACATTTCGTTTTGTACAAGAAGCAAGCGGGCTGTTAAGTGAGAAGCAAGCGGGCTGTTAAGTGAGAAGCAAGCGGGCTGTTAAGTGAGAAGCAAGCGGGCTGTTAAGTGAGAAGCAAGCGGGCTGTTAAGGGTTTGAATTTGTTCAAGTGGAAGAACGCTTCATGTCAAAGTTTAGACAGATCTCTTATGGTGTACACACTTGTTTCTACACCAAGGAATGCACGTTTAAACGAAATTTAGGCCTAACTGCTATTATTCTGGAGAAGATTGCTTCATCTGATTTGACAAGGGCGTGTGTATTTCGTAATCTTTCTGTCAATTGTCAGAAGCAAAATCTCAGACAGGCTTACAGAAAAAGGTGAGTTCCCAAGTACCGATGTCAAGATGTAAGGAAATACTTCGAGACAGCGCATTTTGAGAGATATAAATGTGTGTCTTCGAAAACCGACACAATGTTTTTACAACGACTGTCTGACAAGAAACAACCGTTTTCAGCTTTGAAATTGAAACCCGTAGTTCCAAATACTAATATATGGCCCTTTCTACGATGCTGCTTTCATTTGGAGGGCACTCTGTTTCTTGTTCTTTTTCATCTTCAAAATGATGCAATGCTGGTTGTCATTTACGGTCAGATATACTAGGCAATTTAACCTACACAAGAAGGTTTATCGACGTTGAAGATATACCACCAACAGGGATTAAGGACGAAATTCGGGGGGTAAATTGTGAACCTCAAATGGCAGTAAATTGCGGTTCTGCACGACGTGTATTGCTTAGATCGGTTGACCCTATTTTTTAGCTATAACCGGGCCGTGTACACAAATGCTGACGACTTTTTAGTTTGAACACGGGATACTGTTGTCCAAATCCTTGGCTCAGTAACGGGCAGGACCGCGTCACGCCCTACTGACCACACACGTTTATGTGTCGCGCTCAGCTGAAGGGTAACTAGCTGTACACGAAAAAAATACATTTCCGAATGAGTGTACTGTGGAACCCCCCTTTGAAGACCCCCATTTCAAGTTGAGACTGACCTCCCCCCTGTTAACACCTCCCCCCTGTTAACACCTCCCCCCCTGTTAACACCTCCCCCTGTTAACACCTCCCCCCTGTTAACACTCCCCCCCCCCCCCCCCCTGTTAAGACCTTACTTGTCTGATTTTCTGTTCATAACCTTGCCTCCATTTTAAGACTCACCCCTTTGTAAGACCTAACTTTCTAAGATTTTCGGAGGTCTTAACTGAGGGTTTGTACTGTACGTAGTGACGAATAATGGTCGTGTCGGACACACCGAGCACTCCGAGGCGGCAACAACCGACTTCAGTGGGGCACGAAGCCAAATAAACTAGCGTCGCATCGTGTTATGACTGACGTCTGTC
The DNA here is from genome assembly GCF_037325665.1 of Littorina saxatilis. Lineage (NCBI taxonomy): Eukaryota > Metazoa > Mollusca > Gastropoda > Littorinimorpha > Littorinidae > Littorina > Littorina saxatilis. Next base: position 874,254 of record NC_090249.1, on the reverse strand, counting down.
AAATGTACCTCTCTATCACTGGTGGTCAGACTCAGGCAAAGGAAGTTCTTGGTACTCCACTCAGTGTCATTTGTGCTTGAAGCGGTATTGACGTCGTTGTCGATCTTCGACTGCCGTGACTGAGACTGATCAAGTTAAACTCAGATAACTTCCTTGGCATAACTTGAGTGTCATGAGTTACGACAATACTTCAGCACACACACACACCCGGCACGCACGCACACACGCACGCACGCACAACCGGGCACACACACACACACACATGCACGCACGCACACACCCCGGCACACACACCCACACATAGCCTACTGTACGCACGCACGCGCGCGCAACTTCCACACACACACGCACGCACGCCGGCACACATCAATCAATCAATCAATATGCACGCACACCGTCACACACACACACACTCACACACACAAACACATCTCATTTGGCAGGGAAAGCAATGTCAGTGTTTATGTGTATGTCACCATGCGGGAGGACGCTCTTATCCCATGTAAATGGCGGACAGTTCTGTTCTGTCAGTCACTCTATGCTTGAAATGTGTATTTAGTTAGCCTACATCAACTCCTGATTAAATCCTTCAAACCGTCAGTCACTCTATGCTTGAAATGTGTATTTAGTTAGCCTACATCAACTCCTGATTAAATCCTTCAAACCGTCAGTCACTCTATGCTTGAAATGTGTATTTAGTTAGCCTACATCAACTCCTGATTAAATCCTTCAAACCGTCAGTCACTCTATGCTTGAAATCTGTATTTATTCGGGGCGGGGATATAGCTCAGTTGGTAGCGCGCTGGATTTGTATTCAGTTGGCCGCTGTCAGCGCGAGTTCGATCCCAGGTTCGGCGGAAATTTATTTCACAGAGTCAACTTTGTGTGCAGACTCTCTTCGGTGTCCGAACCACCCCCCGTGTATACTACATTGGGTGTGCACGTTAAAGATCCCACGATTGACAAAAGGGTCTTTCCTGGCAAAATTGCTTAGGCACAGTTAATAATTGTCTACCATACCCGTGTGACTTGGAATAAGGCCGTGAAAGGTAAATATGCGCCGACATGGCTGCAATCTACTGGCCGTATAAAATTTCATCTCACACGGCATCACTGCAGAGCGCCTAGAACTGTACCCACGGAATATGCGCGATATAAGACTCATTGATTGATTGATTGATTGATTTAGTTAGCCTACATCAACAGTCTTTCAACGACTGAAACTGTGTTGACGGGTTCAGATTGAGAGATAAAGGGAAAAGACGCTGTTTGTTCCCCCCAAGTGAACATAGAGATATACAGACATGAAAAGTGACCATTCATTGTTAGAGGAGCAACATTTACATCACAGTACAGTGGAACCCCCCTTTAAGACCTTCACAAATCTGAGAAAATCAAGTCTTTTAACGGAGGGAGTCTTTTAACGGAGGGAGTCTTAGAATGGGGGTAACTGTACAGAGGTTATGAACAGAAAGGCCGAGAAAACAGGGTCTGAAAAGGGAGGTAGTCTTAAATTGAGGGGTCTTAACAGGGGTCTTAACAGGGGTCTTAACAGGGGGGTCTTAACAGGGGTCTTAACAGGGGGGTTCCTATGTATGATTGAGTCAAGGCTGGGCGCATAAAAGCACATTTGAAGAAATTTAACCATTGTTGCTTTAGGGCGTGTTGTTGTTCTAAACGTGACTGAAGAACAATTGAAAAGGGTCACGTTTGATGGCCACACGCACACAGG
>NC_090249.1:842522-867522 GCF_037325665.1 Littorina saxatilis | reverse complement strand
GACGCACCGGCCTCAGACGATAGATCTGTAGCAGACGACTGATGAGACAGCCTTGTTCTGTTGAACCATATTTAGCAATCAATGCTCTAAAAGCAATAACAAATGAACAAAACTATAAGCATACTGTTTTAGTGTAAGTTTTATTTTGTCGCTCAAGATTTTGAATCAGGATGCTCTTGGGATTGATCTAAGCGGTTGCCCATGAAGCGTACCTCGTTACGACAACTTTACTAGAGTTGTGCGCCTTGAATCACTGTGTGTCTCTGTCGCTCTCTCTCGTGCTCTCTGTCTCTCTCTCTCAGTCTCACCGCGTCGGACAACTCATAAATGATCTTCACTCAGCTCTATTCACCCAAACAGATTATGTACATTCTTTGTTGTTTTCTTTATTTCTTCAATGATAATGTTTGTAGATCGTTAGCCAAACGTCAGTTCGACTTTTATACCGCAGAATATCTCAATCGTTTTGCTGAAAAAAAGTAGTCCCGAGTTAACGATAAATATGCAGATGACCTCTATAAATTATTCAGTTGTACTCTGAGACCAAAGACAAAGACCAATGACAGGTGAGATCGAGACTCGGTTGTGATGGATAATTCATATGGTTGTGATGGATAATCCAAAATAATCCCCTCCTCAGCTAACAGAGACAAAGAGGCAGGTCATGGGATAAACCGGGTTATTGTTTTTAAGCTTTAACGGGCCTCTTCAAGAATTTGAATTTTTTTTTAACAAAACATATATGTAATTCTTTATCTTTTATAATTTGATATGATGATACTCTGTGGACCCCCCCCCCCTTCCCCTTCAGACCCCCCAATCACGTGATACTTGTCCATTAATTTGGTTGCATTAGTCTGTCTGTCATTGTGACTGTGTGTGTACAGGGAGCTAATGTCTGTTTGACTGTGTCTGTCTGTCTGCCTGCCTGCCTGCCTGCCTGCCTGCTTGCCTGTCAGTGTATCTGTCTGTCTGTCTTTCTGTCTTTCTGTCTGTCCGTCTGTCTTGTCTGTGGATCAGTTTGGTTCTCTGTCTGTCTGCCTGGGCGTGAGTGTGTGGCATTGAAATGCATGTGCGAGTATGACTCAGAAATACGGCTAATGAAACGCTACGATCATTAAGGCCTTGACACGTGTGACGGCACAATGAACATTGACATGTGAACCATTGAAGGCACAGTCCCATTGCTGTCATAGTCAAACTATTGTCGGTTGAACGGAAATCGAACAGTGTACACATAAGTCACACCATGCAGGCATCAAAGGCAATGTAACAATGTGCACACAGTAAAACAGTCAGCGAGAGGATTTTAGTGCGGAACTATAAATCGACAACTTCACTGTTTCCCGTGCAGTGTAGGAATTGTTTAAATCAAATGCACTTTATCATCTCCAGCATGAGAAATGACAGTGCTTGTGCATGTAACAACAAGACAAACAAAACACTAAAACATTGATCATTGTTCTATACATGTAACAACAAGACAAACAAAACACTAAAACATTGATCATTGTTCAATACATGTAACAACAAGACAAACAAAACACTAAAACATTGATCATTGTTCAATACATGTAACAACAAGACAAGCAAAACACTAAAACATTGATCATTGTTCAATACATGTAACAACAAGACAAACAAAACACTAAAACATTGATCATTGTTCAATACATGTAACAACAAGACAAACAAAACACTAAAACATTGATCATTGTTCAATACATGTAACAACAAGACAAACAAAACACTAAAACATTGATCATTGTTCAATACATGTAACAACAAGACAAGCAAAACACTAAAACATTGATCATTGTTCAATACATGTAACAACAAGACAAACAAAACACTAAAACATTGATCATTGTTCAATACATGTAACAACAAGACAAACAAAACACTAAAACATTGATCATTGTTCTATACATGTAACAACAAGACAAACAAAACACTAAAACATTGATCATTGTTCAATACATGTAACAACAAGACAAACAAAACACTAAAACATTGATCATTGTTCAATACATGTAACAAGACAAACAAAACACTAAAACATTGATCATTGTTCAATACATGTAACAACAAGACAAACAAAACACTAAAACATTGATCATTGTTCTATACATGTAACAACAAGACAAACAAAACACTAAAACATTGATCATTGTTCAATACATGTAACAACAAGACAAACAAAACACTAAAACATTGATCATTGTTCACTACATGTAACAACAAGACAAACAAAACACTAAAACATTGATCATTGTTCTATACATGTAACAAGACAAGCAAAACACTAAAACATTGATCATTGTTCAATACATGTAACAACAAGACAAGCAAAACACTAAAACATTGATCATTGTTCAATACATGTAACAACAAGACAAACAAAACACTAAAACATTGATCATTGTTCACTACATGTAACAACAAAACAAACAAAACACTAAAACATTGATCATTGTTCAATACATGTAACAAGACAAACAAAACACTAAAACATTGATCATTGTTCAATACATGTAACAACAAGACAAACAAAACACTAAAACATTGATCATTGTTCTATACATGTAACAACAAGACAAACAAAACACTAAAACATTGATCATTGTTCTATACATGTAACAACAAGACAAACAAAACACTAAAACATTGATCATTGTTCTATACATGTAACAACAAGACAAACAAAACACTAAAACATTGATCATTGTTCTATACATGTAACAACAAGACAAACAAAACACTAAAACATTGATCATTGTTCAATACATGTAACAACAAGACAAACAAAACACTAAAACATTGATCATTGTTCAATACATGTAACAAGACAAACAAAACACTAAAACATTGATCATTGTTCAATACATGTAACAAGACAAACAAAACACTAAAACATTGATCATTGTTCTATACATGTAACAAGACAAACAAAACACTAAAACATTGATCATTGTTCAATACATGTAACAACAAGACAAACAAAACACTAAAACATTGATCATTGTTCTATACATGTAACAACAAGACAAACAAAACACTAAAACATTGATCATTGTTCTATACATGTAACAACAAGACAAACAAAACACTAAAACATTGATCATTGTTCTATACATGTAACAACAAGACAAACAAAACACTAAAACATTGATCATTGTTCAATACATGTAACAACAAGACAAACAAAACACTAAAACATTGATCATTGTTCAATACATGTAACAAGACAAACAAAACACTAAAACATTGATCATTGTTCAATACATGTAACAACAAGACAAGCAAAACACTAAAACATTGATCATTGTTCAATACATGTAACAACAAGACAAACAAAACACTAAAACATTGATCATTGTTCAATACATGTAACAAGACAAACAAAACACTAAAACATTGATCATTGTTCTATACATGTAACAAGACAAACAAAACACTAAAACATTGATCATTGTTCTATACATGTAACAAGACAAACAAAACACTAAAACATTGATCATTGTTCTATACATGTAACAAGACAAACAAAACACTAAAACATTGATCATTGTTCTATACATGTAACAACAAGACAAACAAAACACTAAAACATTGATCATTGTTCAATACATGTAACAAGACAAACAAAACACTAAAACATTGATCATTGTTCTATACATGTAACAAGACAAACAAAACACTAAAACATTGATCATTGTTCTATACATGTAACAACAAGACAAACAAAACACTAAAACATTGATCATTGTTCTATACATGTAACAACAAGACAAACAAAACACTAAAACATTGATCATTGTTCTATACATGTAACAAGACAAACAAAACACTAAAACATTGATCATTGTTCAATACATGTAACAACAAGACAAGCAAAACACTAAAACATTGATCATTGTTCAATACATGTAACAACAAGACAAGCAAAACACTAAAACATTGATCATTGTTCAATACATGTAACAAGACAAACAAAACACTAAAACATTGATCATTGTTCTATACATGTAACAACAAGACAAACAAAACACTAAAACATTGATCATTGTTCTATACATGTAACAACAAGACAAACAAAACACTAAAACATTGATCATTGTTCTATACATGTAACAACAAGACAAACAAAACACTAAAACATTGATCATTGTTCTATACATGTAACAACAAGACAAACAAAACACTAAAACATTGATCATTGTTCTATACATGTAACAACAAGACAAACAAAACACTAAAACATTGATCATTGTTCTATACATGTAACAACAAGACAAACAAAACACTAAAACATTGATCATTGTTCTATACATGTAACAACAAGACAAACAAAACACTAAAACATTGATCATTGTTCTATACATGTAACAACAAGACAAACAAAACACTAAAACATTGATCATTGTTCAATACATGTAACAACAAGACAAACATAACACTAAAACATTGATCATTGTTCATTACATGTAACAACAAGACAAACAAAACACTAAAACATTGATCATTGTTCAATACATGTAACAACAAGACAAACAAAACACTAAAACATTGATCATTGTTCAATACATGTAACAACAAGACAAACAAAACACTAAAACATTGATCATTGTTCAATACATGTAACAACAAGACAAGCAAAACACTAAAACATTGATCATTGTTCAATACATGTAACAACAAGACAAGCAAAACACTAAAACATTGATCATTGTTCAATACATGTAACAACAAGACAAACAAAACACTAAAACATTGATCATTGTTCAATACATGTAACAACAAGACAAACAAAACACTAAAACATTGATCATTGTTCACTACATGTAACAACAAGACAAACAAAACACTAAAACATTGATCATTGTTCAATACATGTTCAGTACTAACTAGTCATCTCACTACTGCGTGCATACAGACACTCTCGCCGTTAACATTGATAGAGTTGTCAAGTAGGACATTGATTCAGCAAGAACTTCCCACTCTTCTACAGGAAGCACACAGGCCGGTGACATTTAATATGTGTTCGATTGAGTGGATCATCTCAAATAACTCGCGTAGAACCAAAATCCGTGAACGGATCTTCAGTGATTTTCAAGATAGTCGGCACGTGAAGTACGCAAGACCATCGAGTCCAGTTCCTTCCCCTTTATCTGAGAAGTGGTCAGATGTTTGACATGGGATAAGGCCAGCCCGCCACTTGGACAGCAAGCACGAATCATCAGCCCGGCTGTTTTCTGTGCACAGTGTCAGTATTTTTTGCGGGGGATGTCAAGTGAAGTCAAGTCAATATTTATTAAAAACAACAACCTAGGGTTACATGAATTAAATTTTGTTGTTGTTGCAATAAACACGACAAAAAAGAGATGTAATAATGAGACACAACACTTCTAATTAACCGAAAATAATTCAAGCTTAATTCATAACTAAACAATAATTGTAATCATACATTTTTTTTACAGGAATGTATATGTTGATGAATTAATTTCGCAGGTTGACAAGAGAGTGTGTAAAGAAGTTAATTGATAGAAACATTCTTACACCCAGGATGTTGATATTCCGGCGGTAGGTGCCCAGGTGGATGGACGGTGTTATCAGTGTCAACAACCTGGACACTTCTGGGATAGTCAACCCACCTGTTTTCTATGAAAGCGGAAAGGGTCAAATGATCGAGCAAAAGGATCGAGTAAAAGGATGCATACTTTTTCGCGTTTGACCCTTTCCGCCCGTATGGAGCTGTTCAAGTTTCTATGGAAGGCGGAAAGCTGTTTTCTATGAAAGCGGAAAGGGTCAAAGGATCGAGTAAAAGGATGCATACTTTTTCGCGTTTGACCCTTTCCGCCCGTATGGAGCTGTTCAAGTTTCTATGGAAGGCGGAAAGGGTCAGATGATCGAGCAAGAGTCGAGTAAAAGGATGCCTACTTTCCGAAAAGTATGCATCCTTTTACTAGATCCTTTTGCTCGATCATATGAGCCTTTTCGCCTTCCATAGTTTTGACGCGAAGGAGTGTGTCTTTAAGTAGAAGTGCCACACCCTGCCCCTGGATGAGTACTGGCTTGCCAGTCAATCAAACTGCGTCTCTTGGCTAAAACTACACCACTGTATCGTCGTGCTCAGTTGTTCATAGAAATGCCACCTCATTGGCAAAGGATCTGATTTGAAGATTACAAGTTCAGGGAATTGTCTTTCGATCGTTGCCTGAAAAAGACGTTTCAAGTCACTTTTGACTGGAGAGACCCCGAAAAGCGATGACAGTTAATATATTGTTTTTCAAATTAAGGAGAATTCCAACTATCATACATAAATCAATGTCCTGTTTTGGAATTGTTTGACGTGTAAGGCTAATTGCTAAACACCTAAAAATAAGGACGACGACGAATGACGACGACGACGACGAAAACAACAACAACAACAACAACAACAACAACATATTTACAAAATGTTTGTATATCGCTGTACGTGAGTTATTTCTTTTTATATTTAGTCAAGTTTTGACTAAATATTTTAACATCGAGGGGGAATCGAAACGAGGGTCGTGGTGTATGTGCGTGTGTGCGTGTGTGTGTGTGTAGAGCGATTCAGACTAAACTACTAGACCGATCTTTATGAAATTTGACATGAGAGTTCCTGGGTATGAAATCCCCGAACATTTTTTTCATTTTTTTGATAAATGTCTTTGATGACGTAATATCCGGCTTTTCGTGAAAGTTGAGGCGGCACTGTCACGCCCTCATTTTTCAACCAAATTGGTTGAAATTTTGGTCAAGTAATCTTCGACGAAGCCCGGACTTCGGTATTGCATTTCAGCTTGGTGGCTTAAAAATTAATTAATGACTTTGGTCATTAAAAATCTGAAAATTGTAAAAAAAAAATAAAAATTTATAAAACGATCCAAATTTACGTTCATCTTATTCTCCATCATTTTCTGATTCCAAAAATATATAAATATGTTATATTTGGATTAAAAACAAGCTCTGAAAATTAAATATATAAAAATTATTATCAAAATTAAATTGTCCAAATCAATTTAAAAACACTTTCATCTTATTCCTTGTCGGTTCCTGATTCCAAAAACATATAGATATGATATGTTTGGATTAAAAACACGCTCAGAAAGTTAAAACAAAGAGAGGTACAGAAAAGCGTGCTATCCTTCTTAGCGCAACTACTACCCCGCTCTTCTTGTCAATTTCACTGCCTTTGCCATGAGCGGTGGACTGACGATGCTACGAGTATACGGTCTTGCTGAAAAATGGCATTGCGTTCAGTTTCATTCTGTGAGTTCGACAGCTACTTGACTAAATATTGTATTTTCGCCTTACGCGACTTGTTTTCTTATAAGTTTTAAACAGTCAGCATTACAGGAACAGGATCATCTGGTTGCTTTAAGAGTACATATGCAACAGTTCGTTTTTCCATTTACACCAAGTACACTTTCAACAAATGGGAAAATACACACAATGTACTCAGCTAAGAGAGCAGTCACCTTCAATCTATCATGCTGTGATCGTGTGCATTGAATTACGTACAGCGCACCCTCAACTTGCATACCGCGTCAGCTACACATTTGTAGTCATCGTGTCTTTTGTGTTAGTTTTGGACGGGAGGGGAACCCCCTACCATGTCGCACAAGTACACAGCTACCAGTGGTTTGTGTGCGGGTGTGTGTGAACACTTTTACATCTTACCGAAATATGGGTGTGACACAGGTTATACAAAATAATGTTGGGATGGATTATGGACTCATCACCAGTACTTTTCTTGTTTTTAAATCAATGTGTTTTTGTTGTTGTTTCTAGACAACTGCGCGATATGCTGTTTCGTGTCCTTTCAGGGTGGTGTTGAGGTATACCATAATGTGGCTAGTTGTGTGTGTGTGTGTGTGTGTGTGTGTGTGTGTGTGTGTGTGTCTTTTTCTGTCGCTCTCTGTCTCCCGGCAGGTTTAACGCGGGCTAATCGAGTAATAATGGATTTTGCCAAGCACATGTCAACATACGCACCAGCGCGTGTATGTGTTCGAGTTTCAGATGCCTTGTAGATATCTTCACATCCGGATGTGTACTTCAACACACCTATTTAGGGAACTAATTATAGGGCTGGGTTTCGTGAGGTATGTGCGGTGCATTTTCTTCTTCTGGTTCTGTTCAATTTCCTTTGAATGTGTTAAATAAGCTGATCAGTTGACAGACATTAGTGCTGAAACTGTGACTCGTCATCGTTGCTGTTTTCTTTCAACTCAGGGAATGGAGGGGGGGGGGGGGGGGGGGCCAATGGAGGAAGAGTTTTCGGCTGAGGAGTGTCGGTCGTCACGCTCTTCGTTCTTGGCGTTATCAAATGCATCTGTTACTATTCACAATTTTCAAACGCTCTGGACGTGGGTTTTCAACTGCTGTTTTTCATCAGGCTGATATATTTCCATACAAATGCGTCCCTCTTCGGAGACGGTTCTCTCGCTTAACTAGATCACTGTTTGCTGTGCCTGCCTGCACCCTCACTGTGCGTGTGTTTGAATGAGTGTGTGATTTAAATGTGTATTGTGTTAGCTTAAACGCCCTATGGACCTAAAGCCGAAATAAAACCTTGAACCTTGTTCTAGGTACACTGTCATCGTCATTGTGGGAGGGCAGACGTAGGCTACAGTATTATTATGGTCATAGGAGCTGTATTTCATGGACACTATTCTTCAATTGGTTATCATACTTGTTTCTGTGCCCTTGAAAGACCGTTGGGTCGATATATTTGTGAATGTATTGTTTTGTTAATAACAATCGTTCCAACAACCTAGCTTTCTTGTTTTTTGATTCTTCCAGATTTATCATACTTGTGACAATGTGGTAGACAAACGACTGCTGTTTCCTAGCTAGAAAAAGACGACTTGATCTGCTTTGCTCCTTTTCTTTTCCCGTTAGTTTATTATCAGATCGCTGGGAAATTCGGGTCGATTCCCCCCAGTGGAAAGTTGTCAGCAACAAGAATCTGACTCCCCATGTGTGTGCGTGTTTATTTGTTGCACTTCTGGTAGAATGGCCGAATCTTTTTGCGTGCCACAGCGGTGACACGGGGTGGGACATGGATACCGTCTCTGAGTCTGCACATAAAGTGGACGCGTGTCTGTCAGTTGGTGGTAGTTTTCAGTTCGGTTCAAGTCAGGATGCAGCTACAGCTCAGCGGCATTTCGTCACGTTGGGGGACTTGATGATTTTGTTCTCATTATAGAAGTAAACCGGGTAGTCTTGATGTTGACTTGGTAGCAGGCTAATTGCCCCCTGGACAATTTCCCCCCGGATAATTGCCCCCCGACAACTGCCCCCCGGACAATTGCCCAACCCCCCCCCCCCCCCCTAGGACAATTGCCCCCCGACAACTGCTCCCCGGACAATTGCCCCCCCCCCCCCCCAGGACAATTGCCCCCAACAACTGCCCCCCGGACAATTGCCCCCCTAAGACAATTGCCCCCCCACCATAGGAGGACAATTGCCCCCCGATTCTTTTCTGAGCACTCTTCATGCAAGTTTGTACAAAGTCAATCACTACACCAAGTGTGTGTCTTTGTGAGTGTGTATCTGTGTGTGTGTGTGTGTGTGTGTGTGTGTGTGCCGGTGTGTGTGTGTGCCGGTGTGTGTGTGTGTGTGTGTGTGTGTGTGTGTGTGTGTGTATGCGTGTGTCTGTGTGTCTGTGTGTTTGTGTCTGAGTCTGATTGAGCATGTGTGTGTTTGTGTGTGCATGCGTGTATCTATGTGTGTGTCTCATTGAATGTGTATGTGTGTGTTTGTGTGTGTGCGTGCGTGTGTTTGTGTGTGTGCGTGCGTGTGTTTGTGTGCGTGTTTAAGTAAGTGAGTCTCTGTAAGTGTGTCTACCTATGTGTCTGGTTGCGTGAGTGTCTGTGTCTGTTTGTAAGTCTTTCAATGTGTCTATGTCTGTGTGTTTATGTGTGTGTATGTGTCTATGTGTGTATCTACGTGTGTGCGTGTGTGTGAGTGTATGAGAGAGTGTGTGTATGTGTCTATGTGTGTATCTACGTGTGTGCGTGTGTGTGAGTGTATGAGAGAGTGTGTGTATGTGTCTATGTGTGTATCTACGTGTGTGCGTGTGTGTGAGTGTATGAGAGAGTGTGTGTATGTGTCTATGTGTGTATCTACGTGTGTGCGTGTGTGTGAGTGTATGAGAGTGTGTGTGTATGCGTCCATGTGTGTATCTACGTGTGTGCGTGTGTGTGAGTGTATGAGAGAGTGTGTGTGTGTGTGTGTATATGTGTGAGTGTGTGTACGTATGTGTGTTTGGGTGTGTGTGTTTGTGTGTGTGTGTGTGTGTGTGTGTGTGTGTGTGTGTGTGTGCCATGTGTGTGCGTTTGCGTTTGCGTTGAAACCAGGAAGCATTATAGAGATATCATAGAGATATTCAATCAATCATAGACTTGAATTACTTCTGTATACTACAATAAAACACTTGATAACTCAGTAAACGCTCAGAAAAGAATGGGGGCAATTGTCCTAGGGGGCAATTGTCCGGGGGGCAATTAGCCTAGGGGGCAATTAGCCTAGCACCGTTGACTTCATTACTGACGCTCCTTCTTCTTGGGATTTAGGAGATGATTAGTATACAGAGAGGACATCAGTACAGCGTGGCTAGTATGCTTGTTGTTGTTGTTGTTGTTGTTGTTGTTGTTGTTGTTGTTGTTGTTGTACGTTCTGATAACTTAACTTTCTTGTTATTTTTAACATCAGAAGAATACCTCTTGGTTGGTTGTCTTCTGCTATATCCTTACATAACTGGGAATGTCCATGTTGTGTTCCTCAGCAAGCGGGGGTCTGCTGTGCAGGTCAAGGTCAAGGTCATATTACTACAACAACCAGACAACAACAAGCACGGACACACAAAAAGAACAAGGACGTAAAAGAAGGGGGAAGTAGAACGTAAAGCAGGGGTGTACTCCGACCCTATCTTGTTTGACCGTATCTCGTTTCTCCGTATTCATTCAGTGGAACGGACTCGAAGTGCCGTTTGACCGTATTTGATCATGTTTAATTTGGTAGAAGAGAACTGTATGAGCTAGCTGGAACAAGGTCCTAGCATGCTACTTTTTTCTATCTTTTCTGTGTTGTTTTGCCAATGACTGCTAGCACACACACACACACACACACAGGCACAGACACACTCAATCTGTTTGGCAACATACACACGCACGATCAGGTAAAAGCAAACGGTCAAACGAGACTTTACAATACGGTCAAACGATATAACGCTTTGGTTACCGTCACGATTAACTGGACGGCGGCTACATCAATAGTACGGTCAAACGAGATACGGTCAACCGGACCCTAACCAAAGCAGGGTAGGAAGTCGACAGATCAGAAAGTAAAATTGAACAGAAAAGATTTTTGACCTGAAATACGTGGTTTCAATAAATAATGTATCAATGCTGTCTATCCTTTTAATTTGAGACACGTCAGTTGGCCGAAAGACATATTTTAATTCTACTTCCTGTTCTAAGGGGGTAGACTCCAGCCTTAACCTTGACTCAATGTTGTGCGTTTTGTTTGTGTCAGGTGAGAGACTGAACTGAACAGCACAGTGCAGTAAAAGCACCACACCTCACACCAAGATGGGCAAACGTATGAGTCGCGTGATGCGCCGACCGCAAGAGAGCGCTGGTCACCTTCCAACGGTCAGCGAGGTGGATGGCCGAAACAGCGTGGACTTTAATCCGAACCCTAAAGCCGGCCGTAAGAAGTCCAACCTCAGCGAGTCTAGTAGCATCAGTACCAATAACATCCCCGTCTCCATCAACGGCAAGAAAAAACCGCTGCCGGCCGTTCCACCCAAACCAAAACCGAAGCCAAAGACTCTTCCGGTTCCTCGAGGTGAGTACAGAGTGAGAATTGTTGTTACCACTTGTGCAACACAGGAACATGAAGGCATCTGTATTTTTTGGCTTTTTATTTTTTTCACTAATGGATAACATTGTTGTTGTTGTTGTTGTTGTTGTTGTTGTTGTTGTTGTTGTTGTTGTTGTTGTTGTCTTGTGACAATGTCTTCCTGCCGCCTGTTTAACATTCAGTCAATTTGTGACTGAACAATTTAAGATAGACAGTGAATGGAGGCGAGAGTGGTGGGGCCCTGGGTTTGTGCGTGTATATAGAGCGATTCCAAGAAAATGTCTGGACCGATCATCATGAAAATGTACATACATATTCTTCCAGATGATAACCCCAGACGTTTTATTCATTTGTTTTGATGACGTCATATTCGACTTTTAGTGAAAGTTGAGGGGCACTGTGACGACCTCCTTGTTCAAACAAATTGATTGAAATTTTGGTTAAATAATCTTTGACTCAGTCCGGACTATGGGATTGTATTTTAACTTGGAAGGTAAAAAATGAATTTATTAGTTTGCTCATTACAGTTGTCATTAAAAGCGAATTTTCATAAACAGATTTAAAAATGATTGCATTGCCTTTCTTATGTTTTCCTGATTAAAACAATATCATCTCTAAACTCTGTAATTTTGCTCAGAATAAAAGACAAGTCGCGTAAGGCGAAAATACAACATTTAGTCGAGTAGCTGTCGAACTCACAGAATGAAACTGAACGCAATGCAACGCAGCAAGACCGTATACTCGTAGCATCGTCAGTCCACCGCTCATGGCAAAGGCAGTGAAATTGACAAGAAGAGCGGGGTAGTAGTTGCGCTGAGAAGGATAGCACGCTTTTCTGTACCTCTCTTCGTTTTAACTTTCTGAGCGTGTTTTCAATCCAAACATATCATATCTATATGTTTTTGGAATCAGGAACCGACAAGGAATAAGATGAAAGTGTTTTTAAATTGATTTCGAAAATTTAATTTTGATCATAATTTTTATATTTTTAATTTTCAGAGCTTGTTTTTAATCCAAATATAACATATTTATATGTTTTTGGAATCAGAAAATGATGGAGAATAAGATAAACGTAAATTTGGATCGTTTTATAAAAAACATTTTTTTTTTTACAATTTTCAGATTTTTAATGACCAAAGTCATTAATTAATTTTTAAGCCACCAAGCTGAAATGCAATACCGAAGTCCGGGCTTTGTCGGAGATTACTTGACCAAAATTTCAACCAATTTGGTTGAAAAATGAGAGCGTGACAGTGCCGCCTCAACTTTCACGAAAAGCCGGATATGACGTCATCAAAGACATTTATCAAACAAGTCGCGTAAGGCGAAAATACAATATTTAGTCAAGTAGCTGTCGAACTCACAGAATGAAACTGAACGCAACGCAACGCAGCAAGACCGTATACTCGTAGCATCGTCACTCCACCGCCCGTGGCAAAGGCAGTGCACGTGGAATTGACAAGAAGAGCGGGGTATTCGTTGCGCTGAGAAGGATAGCACGCTTTTCTGTACCTCTCTTCGTTTTAACTTTCTGAGCGTGTTTTTAATCCAAACATATCATATCTATATATTTTTGGAATCAGGAACCGACAAGGAATAAGATGAAAGTGTTTTTAAATTGATTTCGAAAAAAAAAAATTGATAATAATTTTTATATATTTAATTTTCAGAGCTTGTTTTTAATCCGAATATAACATATTTATATGTTTTTGGAATCAGCAAATGATGGAGAATAAGATAAACGTAAATTTGGATCGTTTTATAAATTTTTATTTTTTTTTACAATTTTCAGATTTTTAATGACCAAAGTCATTAATTAATTTTTAAGCCACCAAGCTGAAATGCAATACCGAACCCCGGGCTTCGTCGAAGAGTACTTGACGAAAATTTCAACCAATTTGGTTGAAAAATGAGGGCGTGACAGTGCCGCCTCAACTTTCACGAAAAGCCGGATATGACGTCATCAAAGACATTTATCAAAAAAATGAAAAAAACGTTCGGGGATTTCATACCCAGGAACTCTCATGTCAAATTTCATAAAGATCGGTCCAGTAGTTTAGTCTGAATCGCTCTACACACACACACAGACAGACAGACGCACATACACCACGACCCTCGTTTCGATTCCCCCTCGATGTTAAAATATTTAGTCAAAACTTGACTAAATATAAAAAATGAAAAAAGCGTGTGAGGATATCATACCCAGCAACTCTCATGTCAAATTTCATAAAGATCGGTCCAGTAGTTTAGTCTGAATCGCTCTACACGCACGCACACACACACACACACACACACACACACACACACACACACACACACACACACACACACACACATACACCATGACCCTCGTCTCGATTCCCCCCTCGATGTTAAAACATTTAGTCATAACTTGACTAAATGTAAAAATCAGTACATGGAAATTAGTGCTACGTTTTGCATGCTTCGCTGAAACGAACGCAATCCGTCTCGGTCTTCGGGTTTTGGCTAGCCAAGCTTTACTACATGTAGTCTCGGTGATGACTGGTTTTTAGTGTTGATGTTTTAATTTCAAGCCGACCGATTGACTAAATGTTTTGATACTGCTTGACGCGGCTAGTTATTTCCTTGCTTTACACATGTGTTTTTGTTCTACATTTTCTTGTTATCATTATTTCCCCCCAGACGGGCTGATAGTCCGAGCTCTGTACGACTTCCCAGCAGTCAACGCGGATGACCTGCCCTTCAAGAAAGGAGACCGATTGAAAGTTGACGAATCCACGTAAGTCACTTTGACCATTTGCCATGTGGGCCTGATCTGCGGTGTTAAACATGATCTATACATGTACTGTCGCACCTCGTTATAACGATCACCCAAGGACCCAACAAAACGCGGTCCTCCGAGTCAAAGAAAGGTTATCGTTATGGAACTAGAGAATACTACATGGCTTGCTGTGTCGTACCAGATTTACACGAGTTTTTTTAAAAATATTGAACTGCGAGCGAAAGCGAGCTGTTCACTATTTGAAAAAGCAACGAGTGTAAATCTGGTACGACACAGCAAGCCATGTAGTATTCTGTTTATCCTACATACTGTACTTAAGTGTATTTTACTGAAAATGTCCTGCAGTCGAGGCAGCTAAATTGAAGACGCTTGTTTTGGAACCTCGATCTCTTCTATAGCCTCGTGCAATCTATTACGTCAAAGTAAAGAAATGTCACTCTGAAAGTGTGGCGTGACGTGTTAGTTCTAAAACTTCATCGAGGGTAATTATCGAGCGCAATTTTTTTTCTTTTCTATTATGACGTTTGTCTCGGTGACTTTGGCATCATAAGCAGTGGAAAAACAGGTCCCTGCCAGACTTGCTTGACATGGCCTCATTTACATGATATACACACGTGTGATTTGAACGATTATTATCTCACGGGTGTCTCTCTCACGTATGTAGGATAAAAGTGAACCCTTTCGCTGCCAATCAAAACTTGCGTATGTGCATTCCTGACTGCCAGGGAATATTGGAGTTCGGGGTGTAATAATTCACAAAAAATTCTATCTCCAAACTGGCAGTAGGTAGGTAAGTAAAACCTATGTTATTTTTAAAGGAAATTGAACCAAGAATCTGTTTTTAGTGTCTAATCATGGAAATGATAATTAGTTTGGCTTATAATGATGTTTAAATATGAACTTTTGAAAAATCAGTCCGGCACATCTTCCGGTGCCTGTGGATCAAACACAGGTGGCTTTTGCTTGCTCCAAGAAAGGATTATAATCACTGTCATCTACCTGTTTACAAAGAATCGTCCGAAAGAAGATCTCCCCCTTCCCCTGTCAGTATCCATAATCATTTGCACCGCCTGTAGCGTCAGTCCGGCTTTGTTTTTCCCTACTAGGGCCCGGTCGACTGTCACCGTTAGCCATTTTGACGAGTCGAGATTTCTCTCCCCTACCCTGTCACCAAGGCCGAATATAGCCTTCAGACGCAAAACCGCGTCACCATTTATGTTTATTCATGAGAATGAGGTATCCTTCCAAGCCATTGGCTGCTATTTGTGTGTCAGCAGTGACGTAGCATTTCTGGAAAATTCCTGAACGGAGAAGACGGGAAAACCCGTCCTAAGGCGCTGCGGCTGCACAAGCGCATGACGGGTATACCCGTCCTAAGGCAGTCAAGGGGTATAGGAAAGAACCGCTGGGTATCTTTGGAGTTGTCGTAATGGGCAGGTGGTCGTTATTCAGGGGTGGTCGCCAGGGCATATTACTTTAAAAGTAATACATTGTCCACCTGTACAACTGAGTCTTGAGGCCAAACTACTAGTAGGCCTAGCAGGGGCGGACGAGGGGGGGGGGGGCACAGGGGGCACGTGCCCCCCCCCCCAAAAAGAAAAAAAAAAGAAGAAGAAAAAAAAAAGATTTTTCTATGCTGATTCTATGACCATTTCTAAGTTCAAATGGCACCAGATGGCACCATTTTGCTTCTTTGGGCAAAAAAAAATTCCGGGGGGGCTTGCCCCCGGACCCCCCTAGCAAATTCGGGCGCTTCGCGCCCATCACATTCACTTTCGATTCAAAGTGCCCCCCTCCCTATTACAAAGCAACTGATCCGCCCCTGCCTAGCTATGGTACACTGTTGGGAAACAGGTCAAAATGAACACACAACATTTTCATGTTGAAAGTCTTTCGGCTGTTAGTTCATAATCATGTCTGTTTTAAGTGGAGCAAGGAGAGACTAGGCTACGGCATGGGTTTTGTCTTCTTTCAGAGCAATTCAACCGAACTTATGTTGAGCTCTGTTATTAATGTGTCTGCAGAGGACATTGATAATGTAACTACTAATATATGTGACATTCTAAAGCGTTCTGCGGAAAAAATTGGAGTAATTAAGAAAAAGAATAAGATAAAACAAGTAAATAGTAAGAAACGAAAACCACACCAGCCTTGGTTCAATGCAGTTTGTAAAGAAAAAAGGAAAATATTTGTACGTGCAAAAAACAAAGTTAAGCGTTTTAGAAATATTTTTTCTGAGCATGAAAAGAAGAATGCCTTTAAGGACTATAAAACAACAATAAAAAAAGAATGTAAGTTGTATCATAAAGAATTTGTGAAGAAACTAAGAAAAATGAAAACTTGCGATCCAAAGGCGTATTGGAATGAGCTAAATAAGAATAAGAATAATAACAAAAGTACTAAGTTTCCTTCTTGCTCAGCATTTTTAGAACACTTTACAAAGTTACAGGAATGTGACGAAGATGATGTGGATGAAGAAAGAGATCTGTTTGGTGATAATAGTGTAAATAATGAAGTTCTGAATGCACCCATTACAAAAGAGGAATTTATAAAATGTGTAAAAAAATTGAAAAACAACAAAGCGTGTGGTCAAGATAAAGTTATTAATGAGTATTTGAAAGCCTTTAACGATGGGATGACTGATATTGTTGTTAAGTTGTTTAATGTTGTGTTACAGTCTGGTAATGTTCCTACTCAGTGGTCCATTGGCGAAATTATCCCGCTGTATAAAAATAAGGGTTCCCAAACAGACCCAACTAATTATAGAGGAATAACAATACTTAGCTGCTTTGGTAAACTATTCACTGCGATTTTAAATACCAGATTATCGACTTTCTTGGAACTTAATGATAAGTTAGGTCAAGAACAGACAGGATTTCGTGCTGGTTTTTCAACATTAGATCATATCTTTACTTTGCATTGTGTTATAAATTTTTTTCTCCAAAAGAAAAAGCGTTTGTATTGTGCATTTGTCGACTATGAGAAAGCGTTCGATAAAGTTCGGCGAGCACTTTTATGGGAGAAATTAGTTAGCTTTGATGTTAATGGAAATTTTTTGAAAACTGTTAAAAATATGTATGATAAAGCAAAATCATGTATTAAAGTTAAAGGTGAATGTTCTGGTTATTTTCCTAGCATTTGTGGGGTCAGACAAGGAGAAAATTTGTCTCCCTTGTTTTTTGCTTTGTTTTTAAATGACCTAAAGCCGTATTTAGGGGAAACTAGTGATGGATTGACTTCTCTCTCTAGAGAAGCTGTTTCTCTTGGTATGGATGATGCTGATGTGAATGTAATGTTTCAACTGTTTGTATTATTGTACGCTGATGACACTGTGATTTGTGCTGAGTCTGAAACGAAATTGCAAGAATGCTTAGATAAAATGCATGCATACTGCTTGAAATGGAAACTGAATATTAATGTTAAAAAAACGAAAGTCATTGTTTTTTCAAGGGGTAAAATAAGAATTATACCTAAATTTACGTATGATGATAAGCCAATTGAGGTAGTCCTTGATGTGATGTACTTAGGGTTACAGATTAATTATAATAATAAATTTTCGGTAGCACAAAAAAATTTGTATGACCGTGCGTCAAGGGCTATGTTTGCTCTTCTTCGCACATGTAGACAACTCTCATTGCCCGTGGATATACAGATTGATCTATTTGACAAAATGATTGTTCCGATTTTACTATATGGCTGTGAAATTTGGGGTTCAGGTTCTTGCGATTTAGCTACGAAGCTTCAGTTGCGTTTTTATAAGATAGTTTTCAAACTAAGAAAATCCACCCCTAATGCAATGGTTTTTGGCGAACTTGGAAAATATCCCTTAGAAGTCAATATGAAATGTAGAATGCTCTGTTATTGGTATAAACTAATTGACCCAGTTAACAAAAATAAATTTTCAAGTGTTGCTTACAGATTTACCTATAGACTATATTCGCAAAAGATGTTTACTTCTGACTATCTGTCATGCATAGAAAAAACGTTAAGTGATATAGGTCTTTCTGGGTTTTGGATACAACAAGAATTTGTTTCTCAATATACATCTACTTGGTTTAAAGAAAAAGTAAAGCGGTGTTTATATGACCAGTATATTCACAATTGGTTCTCAGAAATGGATACAAAAGACATTTTTTGTAATTATAGAATGTTTAAAGATAGTTTTGTGTGTGAAGACTACATTAAATCCTTGTCGTTCCAAAAAGTCGTTACACTCATGAAATTTAGAACTACAAATAACAACCTGCCAGTACAGAAAGAAAGATACCTTAATATACCTAGAGCGAATCGCATTTGCAGAAAATGTACATCAGAAGATATAGGAGATGAGTATCATTATTTGTTTGTTTGTGACTTTTTCAATGAAAAAAGAGCAGAACTTATTCCACCATTCTACTGGAAAAAACCAAATTCACTTAAATACAAAAAACTTGTTTGTATCAAGAAATAAGAAATGCTTGACGAAACTCTTGGAATTTATAAAATTTTTTAGTAGCAATTTTTCATAGTGCTGGGATTTGTTAACCGTATTTTCGTTATGTGTCCCCCATTGCCAGGAATCAATGTGTGTGTGTGTGTGTTTGCATTTTCTGTACTATAATATTTTGTGTTCACTGTTTGTGTACTTTTGTTTTCCAAATAATTTTTTTCATTTTTTCTTTTCTTATCTTCTATTTTTCTTTTTGTTTGATCACTTGGTACTTTGTGCATTTTTGAATTTGCGAATATTGTTTATAATGCCCCTGGGTAATGAACAATAAAAACTTGACTTGACTTGACTTGACTTATTAAGATACACTTCCTCAAATCTATGAATTTAAGTTGCGTGTGACAGTGTCCAAGTCAAGTGAACAACAATTGATAGCTATGAATATTATGAATATTGTCCGCCACTTCTGAAAGTTGTTCAGCTCATTTTTACATTTAGTCAAATGTTACTAAATGCTTTAAAATAGACCAGGAATCGAGACGAGGGGGGGGGGGGTGGTGTATGTATGTATGTATATATGTGTGTCGGTAAGTGAGTGTTTGTGTGTGTGTGTGTGTGTGTGTGTGTGTGCGCGCTCTTGCATGTGTGTGTGTATGTGTGTACGTGCATGCGCCGTGCAAGCGAGCGTACTGGATGTTGTTCTCCCACTTGACCTAGGACCGCTGCAGACATGTGTTTATGTCTCGTTCCATCAGGTTTTGGTCCTCTGTCCACAGAAAAGATCTAGACTGGTGGATGGCGACACACCTAACGACTTTACAGAAGGGTTACGTCCCTCATAATTACGTTTGCACCGACGACAACAGTCCACAGACACAAGAGTATGTACGATTTTCTTTATTTCTTTTATGTTGTACTTGTTTGGTTTATTTCATCTTTCAGTTTCAGCTTTGAGTTAAGCAGTTCGTTTTCTTTCCCCCGCGTGCCTTTCCTATCCATTCTCGGTTTTGGTTTTTGTCTGTGTTACTTTTTGTTTGATTGTCTGTTTGTTTGTTTGTCCTTGCTTCTGAGGAAGAGAAAGAACAATGCATTCCTGGTATCTGTCGCTTTTTACGCATGCATGCAGTAACGCACGGACAGCATAATTGTTAATTGTACCCTTCTTATTTCTCATGCAGACAGACAGACAGACAGACAGACAGACAGACAGACAGACAGACACACAGACAGCATAATTGTTAATTGTACCCTTCTTATTTCTCATGCAGACAGACAGACAGACAGACGTATACACACGTTCGTACGCACACACATACACACACATATTCATACATAAACGCGCGCGCACGCACATTCACACATATACACACATACACACACACACACACAAACATCACACACACGCACACACACACACATACACACACACACACGCACGCACGCACACACACACACACAAACACACACACGCACGCACGCTCGTTCGCAATTACAATCAATCAATCAATGACGCTTATATCGCGCATATTCCGTGGGTACAGTTCTAGGCGCTCTGCAGTGATGCCGTGTGAGATGAAATTTTATACGGCCAGTAGATTGCAGCCATTTCGGCGCATATTTACCTTTCACGGCCTATTATTCCAAGTCACACGGGTATAGGTAGACAATTATTAACTGTGCCTAAGCAATTTTGCCAGGAAAGACCCTTTTGTCAATCGTGGGATCTTTAACGTGCACACCCAATGTAGTGTACACGGGGGGAGGGTTCGGACACCGAAGAGAGTCTGCACACAAAGTTGACTCTGAAATAAATTTCCGCCGAACCTGGGATCGAACTCACGCTGACAGCGGCCAACTGAATACAAATCCAGCGCGCTACCAACTGAGCTATATCCCACACAGACACGCATATATAAACGCACAGATACACACACACAGACACAGACACACAGAAACACTCTCTTACACACACACACACACACACACACACACACACACTCATACACAAACTCATACACATACTCTCTCTCTCTCTCTCTTTCTCTCTCTCTCTCTCTTTCTCTTTCTCTTTCTCTCTCTCTCTCTCTCTCTCTCTCTTTCTCTCTCTCTCTCTCTTTCTCTTTCTCTTTCTCTCTCTCTCTCTCTCCCTCTCTCTCTCTCTCTCTCTCTCTCTCTCTCTTTCTCTCTCTCTCTCAACCTCTCTCCTACCCACACAGAAAAAGACTTGGCGTGTTACACTATATCAGGCGCTGTTATACGTTAATGCCTTCTTTGTCTGTCCGCCCACAGATGGTGGTTTGAGGATGACAGGAAGGAAGCAGATCTCATGTTGCTCCTGCCAGGCAACATGAATGGGACGTTCCTGGTTCGAGGGGCACACGGTCAGTTCATTTACAAACACACAAACAGAAACACATAGAACAGAAGGAAATGCTCAAATTAAAATACATGGATAAATATAGGAATGGATGCATACATGTATGAAATAAATAAATGAATGAATGTAATGAGGAATGAAGGAATGTATGAATACATGAATGAAACATCGAACGAACGAATCAACGAATTAACGAACGAACAAACGAGCGAACAACGAACGAACCAATGAACCAACTAACAAACCAACGAACGAACGAACGAACGAACGAAATAGCGTCAGAATGCTTGACAAGACAAGTCTGTTACTTCTGGATGTTCTCCAACTTTATTCTATCCTAATTCTAAATTCCAACAGAAATTCTCAATCTCAGTGCTAACCCAATTGGCATTTCAGTGAATAAACCTTTAAATGAAATAATTGGGGTATTTTAGGTATAAGGGGCATTGTTATTCCCGTCAAAGTAGCTCTGCTCATGATTTTAGATTTGCCCCGGATGTTACATAGTGTAAGACCATCCGTCCATTTACACGCATATACTTTTTTGTGTGAGTTAAATTCTCAAAATGCCATCAGTGGATGTTAAGTCATTAATTCAACGAGCAAAATTCTAAGGCAGCACAGGAAGCACTGGGTCAGGGTTTTGCTTTTTGGAATTTGACCAAGTGGAGGTAAGATCTTATCCAATGTCAAAGCCTGGGTAGATCTGAGATAAGTATTGAACATGTTTACACGGGAGGAGTGGTGTGCCTTTAAACAGCTCACGGAATGCTTTTGTTTTGCAATTGACATCTTTCGAGGAAGCATCGGACTACACCGAAGCTAAGGGTCCATCTTCCATCTTCTTATATTTATTTCTCTATTGCGTATGTTGTTCGTTCACTTACAAGTAACTGTGGATGTTTAAGTAGTGTACTTTATGAAACGATTAAATCATAAGCCTATCTTTTTTTTTTAATTTGTAGGTTTATATATGTCGAAGATTATTTTTCCATTTTTGTATACTTATTGCAATGATCAATAAAGTGCACGACGCTACTGTGTTCGTAAGTGTTAGTTAGGGCGGCTTGGCAATTGAGGAACATATGAGCTTGAGGGAATCATCCTTTTTGAGGATGGTAGTTGCTTGTTAATTTTAATGCTTGTAATGATATCAGGGGCCAGGAGACTGGTTCCGCAGAATTCTCACTAACTCTTGTTGCACATGTCGTTTGCATTTAGAGCGCTTAAGTCCCTTTGTTTCTCCGACTGACAATACCGTGTTTGCTATTGTGATTGTTATTGTTATTGTTGATATATGTTTTCCAGACAAAAAGAGTCACGTATTATCAGTACGGCACGAAGATCCTCAAACTGGCGACCCTTTGGTCAAGCACTACCGCATCCGACAACTGGACAATGGCGGATACTACATCAGTGCCAAGAAGCAGTTTGAAGACCTCTTCCAACTTATTGAGTATTATTCTAGTGAGTGAAACCCTTTTCTTGTATAATCCCGTGTTTGTCGTAGCTAAACTCTATACAGAGCTCGGTGCTTTAAAAAAAATAGTTAAGAATGTTATTGGTTTTGCGGTGGAAGGTGTTGCTCTGAATGCAGTGATTATGCTGGTATACATAACATTGCTTTCTTCTCCTTCTAACTTCATGGGCTGCAACTCCCTGGTACGCTTGTGTGGTGAACAAGCAGGATTTTACGCGTATGGCCGCCCCCCTCCCCCCACCCCTCCCCGCCATGTGTACGTACGTCAATGCATGCGTTCGTGGAAGCGTGTAAGTGTGCGAGTATGTCCGCGCGCGAAAGTGTGTGTAATATACTGAACTCCAAAAGAAACGCAAGATTAAGAAATTTAATCTCATTCTTTGGCATTTCATTTTGACGAGATATAATCGAACGAATTTCACGAAAATTGGTACAAAGCATCTTGGGGCAATGTTCTTTGATTGTCACTAACACAAAAACGTTACCGACAGAAAGTTCTCACCGCCAGGCTCAGTAACGCGTGTGTCCCCCATTGGCGTTGACAAGGGCCTGACATCTGTCTCTCATGGAGCGCACCAGGCGGTTGACGGTGTTCCTGGAGGTTTCTGTAGCCGGGAGGAACGGTTGGCGCAGGTGCTGACGGTAGATGACCCGGTCCTGGCGAGCAGTAGTCACACGAGGTCGTCCGCTTCTAGCGCCATCCCGGGTGCTGCCGCTGGCTTGGAATCGGGTCCACAGACGACAGATGGTCGAGGTTGCCACGCCCATGACATTTGCAATGGCAGCTGGGCGATTTCCAGCTTGCAATCGCCCGATTGCTCTCTCGCGGTCAATGGCGCTCAGTCTTGGCATGCTTCTACTGTACAAATGGCTGATTTCAGACAGTGGACGGAGACAGGTTTTTGTTCCTTGTGTGAGCTGAGTACTGTTAACGAAAAAAATCAGGTCTGGCGAGCGAAAAACAGTCTCAATCTTCAGCATGCTGCAGAGAGCGCACTCTGGGCGCTGCACACGTGATTTTCACAGGCTACGTGCAGAACACTATGCTAACTCATGCTCGTGCAGAATTTTCACCTGAAACCCACCTTTAGTGCATGAATTTTAACAAAACCTTAAGTAACTCTTAACTTGCGTTTCTTTTGATTTTTGTGTCTTTGTGTACACTCCCTTTATTGTTTTTTTCAGGTGATGTAAGCAACAGTCTGTGTGCACGCCTAAGCAAGCCGTGTCCACGATTGAAACCGTTTCAGATGCGATTTGATGACCTTGAAATGGACAGGTCAGGCATTGAACTACAGGTCAGACTAGGCCAAGGTCATTTTGGGGAGGTCTGGAAAGGTCAGTATTGTTTGAAATAAATACCTTAACAACTTTGGTTTTTTTAAAAGCTTAATGATCTAAAACTTGTCTCGGACTGTATTCTTCTTCACATTTCACTCTCTCCCACCGTCTGAAACTTACGTGTGGACTGACAACATCGTTGAGATCAGAACATCTTTCTCTGAAACAGAAATGTCGAGCTCCATTATGCAACAAGGTGACACCATCCATATAATCGAGTCCGGTAAGCTTCTGAAAGATAATCCGTAACGTCTTTCTGACGTCTGCTGGCACAAACAAGTAAACCAGGTACAAAACCAGTGGGAAAAAATATCAACCAATAAGTGAAGCTAGCATGGCCTTGATAAGTTAGTGCGTATGTGATTGGTCTTTTCGCCTTCGAGGGTTCATGGGAGTTTGACAAGATCCCCGCTCATACAGGCTGCCCTCTGGTTCGTTTCACAGGTGGGTAAGTCCTGGGTTTTGCATATTAGTTTTTAAATTAAGAAGTGAAGCAAGAAGTACAATTGCAAAAGAGACAACCACATAAAAAAGCAATTTTCTGACCTTGACACAACATGGAAAAACAATCAAGATGAAGCTTACATATGTATAAGCACACTTTAGTATAAGCACACTTTAGTATAACCACACTTTAGTATAACCACACTTTAGTATAAGCTTAGCGCGTTGTGTGGTCACACGTGTTTATATCGTATTATTCATGCCACCCTG
>NC_090249.1:820022-837522 GCF_037325665.1 Littorina saxatilis | reverse complement strand
CTCTCTCTCACCATGAGTCCCTATTATAGCATTTTCAATGTATGTCTTCCTCATTCCTAACTCTACCCCGAGACTGTTTTATTTCTTCTTTCCTCCTCTTCCTCCGGAGCCTGCGTACCTTTGTTTTATTGAATAATTCCACAATGTTCTTTTTTTGTTTGCTATGCTCTCTCTTTTCACCCCCCTTCTCTCATCCTTATCCTCTCTTCCCTACATGTCGTCTGTCTTTCAGTGTGTGTGTCTGTCGGACCCGTGTGTGTGTGTGTGTCTGTCGGACCCGTGTGTGTGTAGGCTATGTGTGTGTGTGTGTGTGTGAGAGTGTGTGTGTGTATGCGTGTGTATGTGTGTGTGTGTGTATGTGTGTGTATGTGTGTGTGTATGTGTGTGTGTGTATGTATGTGTATGTGTGTGTGTGTGTATGTATGTGTGTGTGTGTGTGTGTGTGTGTGTGTGTATTCCCTCTACTACTTCTGCCTGCACGACTGCCTGACGCCCGTCCGTCCGTGGGTCTGACTACGCTTGTCTATCTGGCTGTCTGGCTGTCTATGTCTAGATTTGCCTGCGCCCCCCCCCCCCCCTCCTCAGTCGCACGCACATTCTCAGTCTTACTGCCCCTCTGTTTTTATCTGTGTCAATGTGTTGACAGTCATAGTACCTCTGATCTGTTACGGCGCCTTGATGTTAGTTTGCATGATTGTGAATGAGACATTGCATGTGACATACAATCCAAAGTAACATTTTATTACGCTTGTAGCCCGCATTGTACAAATCAACTCTTAAAGCAGCTCAACGAATGTGAGTCGTTCAATAACAATCTTTTCATTATCATTTTGTGTATTACTGACACACACAACAAGGAAGTGAAGTAACACACACAAGTTCGTCTCTGCTGCTTGCACGCTTGGGGTAAAGTTCAGTTAGCACTGTTTGTTCAGATGAGTGTGTCAGTGACAATGTAAGCCTACACGGCATTCCTGGGTCGTTTCAGTTGACCTTCGACGGATAACAAGTGCTTTCGTGGGCACACGATATGAAACCAGGAAGTCTCTTTGTTGGAAGGGTCTTTTAAAGACGGCGAGAGAGATCATCTATTCACAGGCGCTTGAAATGAAATATTTCATGTTGTGCATAAGATAATAAATAATGTTTTAGACAATGTGAGAGAGAGAGAGAGAGAGAGAGAGAGAGAGAGAGAGAGAGAGAGAGAGAGAGAGAGAGAGAGAGAGAAGGGAGAGAAGGAGGGAGAAACAGACAGACAGATATACATAATGGTTTTTTTTAAATGCGCACCCACTGTTGAGAGTTGATACAAACTTCCTGCATGTACAAAAAGAACCCTCTCCGGTATAGCAAAACAAATATGCAAGCAAATAACTTGAACACATTCTCACGAAATCTAAGCCGCAATATCTTGCCAGCAACTTCAAGTACTTGCCAAGTGTATATGAATGAGCAGATATGATTGTGTAGAATGATCACACGAATATCATTTCTCGGGAAGTGTTTGAAAACGGAACAACTGAGAAGAAAAGCGACACAATAAATAGTGTGTGAGTCCATGGTAGTCTGTCGAATGAATGTTATATTTACTTGCGCACTAGACTAAAAAAAGAACCGAAGAAAGAATACGAAGAAGTAAACAAGTGAGATTAAAAGCAACGCGACACATAGTGTATGAGGCCGTGAAAGTCAGTTGAATAAAGGATATTTTTTCTTGCTCACCAGAAAAATGAATCAATTTAAGAATGTGAAAAAGTAAACAACTGAGAGTAAAAGCAATACTACACATAGTGTAAGCAATACTACACATAGTGTAAGCAATACTACACATAGTGTAAGCAATACTACACATAGTGTAAGCAATACTACACATAGTGTAAGCAATACTACACATAGTGTAAGCAATACTACACATAGTGTAAGCAATACTACACATAGTGTAAGCAATACTACACATAGTGTAAGCAATACTACACATAGTGTAAGCAATACTACACATAGTGTAAGCAATACTACACATAGTGTAAGAGACCGTGATACAAGAAGAAAACAAGTCGCGTTAGGCGAAATTAGCACATTTAGTCAAACTCACGGAATGAAACTGAACGCACTGTATTTTTTCACCAAGACAGTAGGCTACAGCTTCGTCATTCCCCGCGAGAAGGAAATCGCTCACCTCCCACGTGCAAAACGCAGGGAAATTAACACGCCAGAATAGCGCGGTAGCGTATTGTGCTAAGCAGGAAAGCGCTTTTTTCTGTATTCTTGTTAACTTTCTGAGCTTGTTTTGAATACAACCTATCATATCTATATGTTTTTGGAATCAGGAAATGATAAAGAATAAGATGAAATCATTTTTGGATCGATTTCTTAAATTTTAATCGTAAGACTAATTAATCTATTTTCGTTAATTGTGATCACATTTTAAGAGTAAACATGACATATGTATTATATTTTTAGATTCAGAATGTCATGAATAATACGATGCAATCAATTTTAAATCTGTTTGCGAAAAATCGATTTTAATGACAACTTTAATGAGCAAACTCATCAATAAAGTTTTAAGCCTCCAAGCTGAAATGCAATACCAAAGTCTGGGCTTCGTCGAAGATTACTTGACCAAAAGTTCAACCAATTTGGTTGAAAAATGAGAGCGTGACAGTGCCGCCTCAACTTTTACGAAAAGCCGGATGTGACGTCATCAAAGACATTTATAAAAAACAAGTCGCGTAAGGCGAAAATACAACATTTAGTCAAGTAGCTGTCGAACTCACAGAATGAAACTGAACGCAATGCAACGCAGCAAGACCGTATACTCGTAGCATCGTCAGTCCACCGCGCACGGCAAAGGCAGTGAAATTGACAAGAAGAGCGGGGTAGTACTTGCGCTGAGAAGGATAGCACGCTTTTCTGTACCTCTCTTCGGTTTAACTTTCTGAGCGTGTTTTTAATCCAAACATATCATATCTATATGTTTTTGGAATCAGGAACCGACAAGGAATAAGATGAAAGTGTTTTTAAATTGATTTCGACAATTTAATTTTGATAATAATTTTTTTTATATTTAATTTTCAGAGCTTGTTTTTAATCCAAATATAACATATTTATATGTTTTTGCAATCAGCAAATGATGGAGAATAAGATGAACGTAAATTTGAATCGTTTTATAAAAAAAATTTTTTTTTTACAATTTTCAGATTTTTAATGACCAAAGTCATTAATTAATTTTTAAGCCACCAAGCTGAAATGCAATACCGAAGTCCGGGCTTTGTCGAAGATTACTTGACCAAAATTTCAACCAATTTGGTTGAAAAATGAGAGCGTGACAGTGCCGCCTCAACTTTCACGAAAAGCCGGATATGACGTCATCAAAGACATTTATCAAAAAAAAGAAAAAAACGTTCCGGGATATCAATCCCAGGAACTCTCATGTCAAATTTCATAAAGATCGGTCCAGTAGTTTGGTCTGAATCGCTCTACACACACGCACGCACACACACACATACACCACACCCTCGTCTCGATTCCCCCCTCTACGTTAAAACATTTAGTCAAAACTTGACTAAATGTAAAAAGAGATACCATACTCAGGATCTCTCATGTCAAGTTTCATGACGATCAGTCCAGTAGTTTTCTCTGAATCGCTCTACACACACACACAGACACACATACACCACGACCCTCGTCTCGATTCGGCCCCCCTCTAAAAACTTGACTAAATGTAAAAAGAGCCCAGTAAAGAATTTGAAAAAGTAAAGAAGTGAGAAATAGCAATGCGATGAATAGTGTTTGAGACCATGACAGTCAGAATGATACGTACAGCTACTTGCTCAATAGAAACAGCAGTAACAAGTGATGAAAACTGTCGATTTGAGAAAAAAAGAATTTGATGAAAAGTCACGAAGACCAAGCATATCAAGTTAGCAAACAACTTGGTTATCAGCACACACACAAATTAAAAAAAAAACACTAGTAAAGAATGATGGTTGACACCGATGTCGAAAACAAAATACAGCATAAATAGTCTGTCTACAAATTATTGAGAATTGTGCCTCTTATTTCAAACAACAATATTCATCCCATACAAAAGTTTTGGCGTATCATATATCAATGTAAAGGTTATGAAGTGCGCTCTCTGAAAAACCATGTTCGATTTGTTAATTATCTCCCTTTGCTTGTACCAGACGATAGTTATTGCCCCTAGTTGCAAAATAAGGGTTTACCGACACAACTTGTGATTTTTGACAACTTCAAATGGAGCAATCTTAACATACAAGGTTGCATTTACAGCCTATGACATCCTTCTCCGTATATGTTCAGCAAATGTAGCAGTATGCAAGTTAACAATCTCAACTGAAATAAAAAGTTTAAAGCGAAAGAAATTTCGTAAAACTCACTGAGTGCAATTACATTCGCTTTTCCGCTGTAATTTTCAAAATCAGTATTTGTGCAAACAATCATATGGTTTGAAAAGAAACTTCCCGGCGGATTTTCCGTAATGTTGTCAGCAATATCATAAAATGTACTGCCGGATATGTATGACCAAACTCAAAATATCGTCCTCCAGTAGGGCATTCTGATAATCCTCGCTCCACGGCTATCGCCAGTTGTCTCTCTGACCGGACGTGACAGTCCTACGCGAATCTATCAAAACCAGAATACAGAGTGATCTCCCATATGTTGTTCACGAGCAGTCGGTGTTCGCGAGACGAAAATCATGTTGCAGATTGGCCGACTTCGACAGTGATCTCCGTTCTGTTCTTCACAGTTATGATAAAGACATCGTTCTAAGGTCAAAACAAGTCGAAATTTTGGGACTGCTGCCGGAAGGAGACCGTAATATATGGTTGCATCACTGTCAAAAAAATCGTCTGCTCCAGCGAGCGTCGAAACCAAACGGTTGATTATCACGTGACACTTATGCCATATTTAGAGTTGTTTGCACACAGTAAATACATCCGCGAAAAATAGCTCGCTTGAAACTGTCTAAAATAAAAATTCCTCTGTAATTTAAAAATTACAAAACACCATGAAAAATCATTATCGACGATCGCGAATCTGCTTACATCCATAACACATTACAAAAAGCTCTAAATTAAAATATGTAAAAAAAAAAAATCCTTGCCAGACAAGGAAACTCAAGGCATCCTGTCAGGGAGAAAATGAGCCGAACTCATTTTGACCTGAGGTCAGGATGCCAGTAGGGTTGTCACCAGTAAGAAGCAAATAACATCAGCATCC
Organism: Littorina saxatilis; assembly: GCF_037325665.1. Taxonomy (NCBI): domain Eukaryota; kingdom Metazoa; phylum Mollusca; class Gastropoda; order Littorinimorpha; family Littorinidae; genus Littorina; species Littorina saxatilis. The sequence continues at coordinate 832,281 of NC_090249.1, read as the reverse complement.
CTGGCAAAATGCGAAAATAAATATGTATAAGTCCCGATACACCGGCCTTTCTCATAGAATAAATGGTGTATGAAACTAACCCGGATTCCCTGTAGCGCAATAAGCCAAAATAGATCAGAACACTCAAATGTCAGCACATTTCCCTGGGGAAAAAACAGTTGAAACAGGTTTAAATGTAATAGCAGGAACAATATTATATTCCTGCAATTTTGGTTTTTACTCGATCAATGGAACCAAGAAAACATAATCACCAATCATAAAACATAATCACCAATCATAAAACATAATCACCAATCATAAAACAGTACGCGAAGCTGTCGCTACTTCATGATCAGTTGGTGCCGTGACACTGAATTTTGCACACATTTTTGAAGCCCCTATGTCTCATGTGGTCATTGTGGAACTGAGAATAGGGAAGACGAGATACAGTTATATCATTTGATTGCGTGAGTATGTCACGTTTCAATATATCACTTAAGGTGATTATGAACCGGTTAATTACTACTAATTAACTAACCACACCACGATCCACTCTCGCAGTCATACAATTAAATAGAGTCAACAAAAGTATAAGTTTCAGACGCCTGTTTATGTATAAACTCTCCACCTCCCTCGAGCCTTCACTCAAAATATGTTCCTTTTACGTTCTCAACACGTAAAAAAACCAGTGTTCACTGACAAAGTGCCAGTAGTATATAGAAAATTATAGTAACACGCTGAACCCGTGTAAATATAGTTAAATGCGAATGTTCTGTTCGAAAAGCTCTAGTTCGTGCAGGTGTCACACACCACGTTGTCCCTACTCCAATGAAATCATAGATACGAAAAGACAACGGTGGTCAACGGGGTGCGTACGACATGGTGCACTTAGCTTTATCTCTGCTGCTGCTGCTTAGCCGGTATGCTGGTTAGTCGGTTCGCTGGTTAGCCGGTTCGCTGGTTAGCCGGTCCGCTGGTTAGCCGGTCCGCTGGTTAGCCGGTCCGCTGGTTAGCCGGTCTCCTGGTTAGCGTAGCTTCAACAGGTCCCGCCAAAGTCAGCCGTGCAGACGTTACAGGAACACGTAACGAAGCGAAGCGAAACGAACGGAGGCTGCAAACAGAAAGCATCGGTGCACTAAACATGTCAGCTACCCCTCACCCACCACCTTAAAACATGTCATCTTTAAATACCTCATCGAGCACGTGGGCCTGCACAAAACGGACTTTTTACAACAACAAAACAGCCATTTTCCGTCCTTCTCTCCCTATCTGCAAAAACCATATACAGATTAGTATTTTAGCGTCACAGAGAGTAAATTATGCGCTAACCTGGAAAGAACAACAGAGAGTATTTCATTCCACAACACAGACTCATCAACAGCGTTAAATAATGATTTATTACCTCAAAAGCCTATGATTGTACTCTCAATGGAAGCAAAGTCCGCTTCCTCCCTGGAACAGCCTCTGTTCGTCAACAGTGACCAAAAACGTCCAGAACCCCTTGTCGAATCCTTATGCGAAAGCCATCGCCGACGAAGGAAAGTTGACGACTTGTCCTCAGCAAAATACGTGGCAGAGAAAAGGAATAACTTGTGGAAGTTCCCCTAGAGTGCCGAATACAATATTCGGTGAAAAACCATCATACTCTAGAAACTGTGTATTAGATCCTTCCCCTTCTGCCGCTGGGTGTCAAGTGTGTCGTCCTTTGAGTCTCTGACAGACCACCTAGCCAAATACACGTGACTGACCTTGTCACCAAACCAGTCCAGCTATACACAATTCTGCCTCCCAAGCAGAAAAAAGACACGAGAAACTTAATCCCTGAAAATCCCGTGCGCGCTGTCAGCGAAAAACCGTCAGCCCTGTGACAGCAAAAACCCCCACTGTAAAACTCGTGCGCAGCAAACCCTCCGTGTTCATTGAGCACTGTCAGCAAACTCTGCTGTAGCCCAATATCACGTACAGGCGCTTTCTATCATAATCGACCAAGAACAGGCACTCCACTGAGTGACACTTTCTTGGTCTCTGTCACCCGATCGTGACAGAGTAGAGAAAATAGACTTCTTTCGTTATATACCAGAAACATCTCTGTGCTGTTAATTTTACGAAATACTAATTCTCCATAATTATTAGACAACCTAGCTGTACCTCAAGAATATCAATAGTGATATTATGTGAGAATCGTGAGATTTATGATAGCCTACTTAAATGATTTATACTGGAATTACAATCTAATACTATGATGATGATGATGATGATGATGATGATGATGATGATGATGATGATGATGATGATGATGATGATGATGATGATGATGATGATGATGATGGTTGTGGTATGATAATCATTACGAAGAAAACACAGAGGACAACGACGGTGACGACGAAGAACATAATTATTAATGACGAAAAATGAAGCGATAACGATGATAAAGAAGAAGAACAAAGAAAATATGTTTTGGGATGAGAAACATGGAACTTAAAGGAACACTCCTTTTCGTGAAAACAGTTTGGCTCAATATCTGACCACGCTTCTTTTTGTTATATATATATATATATTTTTTTTACATGAGAAAAGATCATTCCTCCAATTGGTCAAATAAAAAAAATCAACATCCTGACTGCTTGCTGTGGTGTGTTGAATTGTCGATGAATTAATTTTTCTAAAAGCCACTAGTAGCTTTTACAAAATTAATTCATAAAAAATCCACATTTTGCCCAATGAGCACCAAGGCTGTTTGTTTTGGGTATGTTACCAAGTGGAGGGATTGTTATATATACTATATATACAAAAAACTTGACTCGATCTGAGGTAGAAAGCTCAAATGTTAACACGGCAAAGTTTGCCTTTAAAGCGTGTGCGCAAAGTTAACATAAACAAACAAAACAAAACATGTGGCATTAAAAAAGTTTAACGCGGAAGTTATGTAGTGCTTGCTTTAGCGTTACCCACGACCCCAGATGACCCTTATTTCATTTTTTGCAGCTCCTAGGATCCTGTTCATTTCTTTGTCCTTTGTATTTGTGTTATGCTTTGCTGCTTGCAAAACACACATCTCTTTTCGAATTGTTCGAATTGTTTCCTCACAAAGTCACTCGGTAAACAAGTTCACATTTCACAAACAAATAAACATGCCAAGTTTGAAAGCGAGATGAAACTGACACACGAAGAAGCAAGCTGATGACAAGACATACACAAACACACACACACACACACACACACGCACACGCACGCACACACACACACACACACACACACACACAGGACACAGCGATATGTCTGCAGACTACACTGAGACAGACAGACAGACAGACAGACAGACAGACAGACATACAGGAAGACAGGCAGGCAGACAGACAGGCAGGCAGACAGACAGACAGAGAGACAGACAGACAGACAGGCAGACACACAGACAGACAGACCGTAACAACCACACTCACGCACGCACGCACGCACATACGCACGCACGCACGCACATACATACACCATACACACACACACGCACGCACGCACATACACGCATACGCAGACACACACACACACACACACACACACACACACACACACACACACATACACACACAGAGCTTGTTTTTGATGGTGCATGCTACAAATCTGCATTAGCTGTCAGTTAGTCTTATTTCAGAAACAATTATCTTGCTCAAGTAGGAAGACGAGGAAGCACTATGAGCGTGTGAATGTGGTCAGATACTACAGGAACTTGGCAGATATGTGGAATCAAGTGTTCGCGAGAGAGAGAGAGAGAGAGAGAGAGAGAGAGAGAGAGAGAGAGAGAGAGAGAGAGAGAGAGAGAGAGAGAGAGAGAGAGAGAGAGAGAGAGAGAGAGAGAGAGAGAGAGAGAGAGAGAGAGTTTTAGGCGATGCCTCATCTTCCAACCTGTCCCTTTTAGACATACATGACATTATACATTACATATATACTTATATAACACGTTTTAAACAGCCAACAAAATAACTAATTACCTCTGAATTTGTAATCGGGTTAAAATTAACAAAAACAATAGTTATAGTAACAAGGTTCATGTATATATTAAAATGATGATTAAGATGTGATGTAATAATAGCTCTGGTTTTCAAGTGTAGGGAGCAAAATATGATGGACAAAGATATTTTCAAACATTTTCTTTAAAAGACGAAAGGGTTTAACATGTTTTACAGTATATTGGAAGTGAATTCCATACAAGCGATCCCCAGTAAGTTAAACTGGATTTATACAAATCAATGCGTGGGAGCGGTAGCGTATAGTTCAAGAGCCTTGCTCTAACAGGAGGACGCTCCAACAGGTCTTGGATGTATGAAGGTGTTTCGTGGTTGTAAAGTTCGTGGAACATAAATACACAAGCATTTAAAAATAACTGTTGTTGTAGAGGAAGAATGTTTAGTTGAGTGTATTTGTCTTGAGTGGTCAGTAGGAGAGAGAGAGAGAGAGAGAGAGAGAGACAGAGACAGAGACAGAGAGAGAGACACAGAGAGAGAGACAGAGAGAGAGAAAGACAGACAGAGACAGACAGACAGACAGGCAGACAAAGATAGAGAGTGAGTGGGGGTAGAGAGAGAGAGAGGGGGGGGGTAGAGAAACAGAGAAAGTATGTAAAGATTAGGTTTGTAAAGGATGATGCTGATGATGTCCAGACTAAACAGTCAATTTCATTTGATCAAAATACACCAACAACGACTATTTCATCAAGAAAAGCCGATACAAATCGTGAATACATTCCTTACTGTGTACACATTAAGCACAGATATGTGCATGCTTTTACTTGAACTCCTAGCACAAGGCGTAAAGCACAAAGCATAAAGCACAAAGCATAAAGCATAAAGCACGAAGCACAAAGCATAAAGCACAAAGCATAAAGCACAAAGCATAAAGCACAAAGCATGAAGCACAAAGCATAAAGCACAAAGCACAAAGCACAAAGCATGAAGCACAAAGCATGAAGCACAAAGCACAAAGCACAAAGCACCAAGCACCAAGCACCAAGCACCAAGCACAAAGCACAAAGCACAAAGCACAAAGCACAAAGCATGAAGCATAAAGCACAAAGCATAAAGCACAAAGCATAAAGCACAAAGCATGAAGCACAAAGCATAAAGCACAAAGCACAAAGCACAAAGCATGAAGCACAAAGCATGAAGCACAAAGCATAAAGCACAAAGCACAAAGCACAAAGCATGAAGCACAAAGCATAAAGCACAAAGCACAAAGCATAAAGCATGAAGCACAAAGCATGAAGCACAAAGCATAAAGCACAAAGCACAAAGCATAAAGCATGAAGCACAAAGCACAAAGCATAAAGCACAAAGCATGAAGCACAAAGCATGAAGCATAAAGCACAAAGCACAAAGCATAAAGCATGAAGCACAAAGCATGAAGCACAAAGCATAAAGCACAAAGCACAAAGCATAAAGCATGAAGCACAAAGCATAAAGCACAAAGCACAAAGCATAAAGCATGAAGCACAAAGCATGAAGCACAAAGCATAAAGCACAAAGCACAAAGCATAAAGCATGAAGCACAAAGCACAAAGCATAAAGCACAAAGCATGAAGCACAAAGCATGAAGCACAAAGCATAAAGCACAAAGCACAAAGCATAAAGCATGAAGCACAAAGCATGAAGCACAAAGCATAAAGCACAAAGCATAAAGCATAAAGCACGAAGCACAAAGCATAAAGCACAAAGCATAAAGCACAAAGCATAAAGCACAAAGCATAAAGCATAAAGCATAAAGCACAAAGCATAAAGCACAAAGCATGAAGCACAAAGCATAAAGCACAAAGCACAAAGCACAAAGCATGAAGCACAAAGCATAAAGCCTGGCTGCTTCCTGTGTAGAGTGGGGAGTTATTCACAATGTTGATATGCAAATTAATTCAGCAAAACATTCTCTCTTTGTATAGCAAGCACTTAGTACCTAGCCAGGGCCGGACTGGGGGGGGGGGGGGGGAGTGGGTGGGGTGGGGAGGGGTGGGGGGGGGGGGGGTGGGGGGGGGGTTACAGGGGTTGCGCAACCGGATCTGGATCATCATGAAATCCGAGGAGAAATCGCACCTCTCACCCCCTCAAGACATTTTTCTTCAAGGATTTTTGTGATGAAAAGTATGAGTCCTTACAATCTCAATTCTTCTTCATTGCCTATACAGCTTGCTGTCGAATTTACCTTTTTCGTTCAAGGAGAGGCTTCCTTTCCCTCCAGAAACATAAAAAAACGTTCAGCTTCAAGGGGGCGGGGTTTCGCCCATGGACCCCCATCTGTAACCCCCCCCCCCCTCTAGTACTTACCTAGTCCGGCCCTGCTAGCATTGTGTTATGTGGGTTTTGTGGGTATTGTGCTAGTGAAAGGATAATTGTTTCCTTTGTAAAAGCCAAAAGCCAAAACTGTGGCGGTGTACATGATGGACAAAGGCCTTCCTTAACTGAGTCTGAACTTGACTTCACGAAGTGTGTTTAGCGAAAAGTCATGTGACCCAAAAGCCAGTGCCAAAGCTTCGTGCAGCCAGCTGTGTCAAGTCCACTTCGTCCAGTTAACATCAAGTCCACTTCGTCCAGTTAACATCAAGTCCACTTCGTCCAGTTAACATCAAGTCCACTTCGTCCAGTTAACATCAAGTCCACTTCGTCCAGTTAACATCAAGTCCACTTCGTCCAGTTAACATCAAGTCCACTTCGTCCAGTTAACATCAAGTCCACTTCGTCCAGTTAACATCAAGTCCACTTCGTCCAGTTAACATCAAGTCCACTTCGTCCAGTTAACATCAAGTCCACTTCGTCCAGTTAACATCAAGTCCACTTCGTCCAGTTAACATCAAGTCCACTTCGTCCAGTTAACATCAAGTCCACTTCGTCCAGTTAACATCAAGTCCACTTCGTCCAGTTAACATCAAGTCCACTTCGTCCAGTTAACATCAAGTCCACTTCGTCCAGTTAACATCAAGTCCACTTCGTCCAGTTAACATCAGGCTTTTACACCTTTAAAACAAATAATCAGTTCCAGCAGTCACACGTTTTCCACAAGAAATGTTCACTCATTATTCATATTGCATGTGCAGATGCCAAGTTCCCCATAAAATGGACAGCGCCAGAGGCTGGCCTGAGCAGACGGTTCAGCGTCAAGTCTGACGTGTGGTCTTTCGGCATCCTCCTCTACGAGATCTTCACCTATGGCCGTGTTCCCTACCCTGGTCAGTATATGAACCTTTCAAATATATTGTAATATGTTTTAGTATTGCTGTAATACATGTATTGTTTTCTATAAGGTCATTCATGGATGTACAGCATTTGGTGCCTTAAAACAAGTTTTTGGTCATGTCATATGCATACAAACTTGACCCGCAGCGTGAGAACATGTTCGGTACTCGACCAAGTTTCTGATGTGGAATAGACTTCATCTATTTTCGTGTACATGCAGTTGCCGATTTTACATTTGTGATCATAATTAATTGTTTTTAATTTCTAATTGATCCTATTAATGGCGAGTGTTAAATGTGAAAGCGCACGTATACTTGCTCATGTGTACCTTGCCTTTTCCTGTCTTGTCTAGTTGTCTTGCCTTGTCTTGTCTTGTATTGTCCTGTCTTGTATTGTGTTTTGTATCTCTCTCTCTCTCTCTTTCTTTCTCTCTCTCTCTCTCTCTCTCTCTCTCTCTCTCTCTCTTTTTCTCTCTCTCTCTCTCTCTCTCACTCTCTCTCTCTCTCTCTCTCTCTCTTCTCTCTCGATCTCTCTCTCTCTCTCTCGATCTCTCTCACTCTCTCTCTCTCGCTCTCTCTCTCTCTTTCTCTCTCGATCTCTCTCTTTCTCTCTCTCACTCTCACTCTCGCTCTCTCTCTCTCTCTTTCTCTCTCGATCTCTCTCTTTCTCTCTCACTTTCACTCTCTCTCTTTCTCTCTCACTTTCACTCTCTCTCTCTCTCTCTCTCTCGCTCCCCCCTCTCTCTCTCTAGCACTTTCTCTCTCTTCTTTATGGCTGAATTCGCTCAGTCACTGTATGTGTTCTTTCATTGGGTTGCTTAAAAACGTCTTCCTATTTTGTCACAGGTGTGTACGGAGATATATTACTGAAGGTGGAAGGCGGGTACCGCATGCCCAACCCCGATGGGTCGGGCAAGTGTGTGTGCCCCCCACCCGTTTATGACACCATGCAGAAGTGCTGGCAGTACGAACCTGCCGACAGACCCACCTTTGAGTTTCTCAAGACCTTCTTTGAGGATTATGAGGTCAGCACTGAGGAGCATTATCAGACTCAGTAGAGATGAACGAGGGGCGGACAACTTCCATATTTCCAGTCTTCAACATCCTGCTTATAAGATCCTCAAGAACTTCTCTCAGGATTATGAAGTGAGCACTGAGGAGTATCATCAGACTTAGTAGAGATGAACGAGGGGCGGACAACTTCCATATTTCCAGTCTTCAACATCCTGCTTATAAGATCCTCAAGAACTTCTCTCAGGATTATGAAGTGAGCACTGAGGAGTATCATCAGACTTAGTAGAGATGAACTAGGGGCGGACAACTTCGATACTTTTAGGTTTCAACCTCCAACTTTTGAGTTCCTCAAGAACTTCTTCGGAGATTATGAAGTCAGCACTGAGGAGCATATTATCAGACTCAGTAGAGATGCAATGGGGACGGGGAAACTTGGATATGTCCAGGTTTCAACTTGCTGACAGACCAACTTTTCAGTTTCTCAACAACTTGGATATGTCCAGGTTTCAACTTGCTGACAGACCAACTTTTCAGTTTCTCAACAACTTGGATATGTCCAGGTTTCAACTTGCTGACAGACCAACTTTTGAGTTCCTCGAGAACTTTGATGATTACGAGGTGAGCACTGAGTAGCGCTTTCAAACCAGATTAACTAAAATCAAAGACATTTTCGATATTTGCTCCAGACCTTGTTTGAGGATAAAGAATTCAGCATGGAAGAGACACTTTACAAGACATGGGCATTTCCAAATGTTGTTGTTGCAGACCCTACCTTTGAGTTGCTCAAGAACTTCTTGAAGATTAGGAATTAAGCCATCACTCATATCGGATTCAGTAGAGGTGACCTCAGAGAGAGATTTTTAAATTTTCTGTAGCTCATCCCTTCAGATAGAAACGCTGTGGAGCTCCCCAAGAACTTCTTTGATGAGTATTATCAGACTCGGGAGAGATAAACTGAAAGGAGAAATGTTGAGATTTTCTGACGCTGTCCCTACAGATGGAAGCACTTTGATGAGTATTATCAGACTCGGGAGAGATAAACTGAAAGGAGAAATGTTGAGATTTTCTGACGCTGTCCCTACAGATGGAAGCACTTTGATGAGTATTATCAGACTCGGGAGAGATAAACTGAAAGGAGAAATGTTGAGATTTTCTGACGCTGTCCCTACAGATGGAAGCACTTTGATGAGTATTATCAGACTCGGGAGAGATAAACTGAAAGGAGAAATGTTGAGATTTTCTGACGCTGTCCCTACAGATGGAAGCACTTTGATGAGTATTATCAGACTCGGGAGAGATAAACTGAAAGGAGAAATGTTGAGATTTTCTGACGCTCTCCCTACAGATGGAAGCACTTTGAAGTCCCTTCAGAATTTCTCTGAACATTAGGGGGTTAGCACTGAGAAGTAATTTTAGACTTGTTTGTTGGAACTGACACCAGAGAAGTTTCAAGATTCGCTGAAGACTTTGTTTCAGTGAGGATAACGAAGTCGGCAGCAAAGAGCTTGGAGGACTATGAATCAACACTGAAGAGCATTATCAAACTCAGTAGAAATGGAACTCAAAGTTTCGAGATTTTCTCCAGACTTTGTTCGAGTATGAGATAATTAACGCTAAGGAGCTTTCTTGAGCGTCGTTGACCGACCAGAATCTGAAGAAATTTCGAGATTGTCAAGATGGTTTGTCTTTTTATTTTATTTTTTGCCCACTTGTAAGTTCTTCAAGTATTGTTTGGACGATTACGAGCATACTTCCATTTGAACGCTCACCGAACGGGAACATCCTGGCTGCTTTCTGTCGAGAATAAGACATTTTCAAAGAATTTATTTTTGTGGACTATCCTCACTATCCTATCAGGCGCCTCGTTTTGGTGCTGGACCTAACTTTTAAAATCTAGATAATAAATTGACAGCTTGTTACACAAACATTCTTAAATCATTAAATAATTCTTTTTTCATCAAGACAAGATCAGTACAATTCGAAGTTTTGAAAGTTTGAAAAAAGAAAAACCCTGAAACGTGTCACGCAAAACGTCTTTCTGGTAGCAGACGACGGTTCTGCATAGCGCCAGTTCCTCTGAACGTTCAACCGCCACCGCACTAGTTCGTGTGACTCGCAGCCGTATGTTGCGTTTTAGATTCAGAGGTACACAATAACGTGCTATTGCAGATAAGCTTACAGCGAGTCGCATTGAAATCACAAACTGACGACTAAATTGTGAAAAAAAGGAAACTGGATCACACGGGTTCACGATGGCTCAGGGGTAAGATAAACCACGCAAAATAAATTCTTTGAAAATTGCTCGCTCTTTACGGAGGGCACCTAGGATGTTCTCAAGTGGTGAGTGTTTACATAAAAGGGTGTTTGTACTGTGTGTAAAAGTCTGACAGTGTAAGTGATGGTTTACGGGAGGCTGACTGTGCCTTTAAACTTTCAGTGTCGCGACCTTCTTGTAGCATGAAGAAGGTACAGTAGTACAGGTGGTTCACACGATTGCTTCAACAGATATCAGAAGCTTCAGGGACGAGTTAATACAGATATATCTACAATGGGCGAGGAATACGGAGACAGAAATGGGATGTGATGATTATGTGAAGAGGCAGAAATAGCCCAAGTTTAAGTAAACTACCGTTTGTGATTGATTACATTAAACAAAAATATTATTTTCGTTCTAATTGAACCCTGTGATCAAAATCATTCATTTTGGCACTGATTGAGTACTTTTAACGAATACATTAAGTCAGAACTGATTAAGTATGAACAGAACCATTCATTTAACTTTGAATGTGTACTTTAAACAGAAACATTAATTTAGTACTGATATAGTACTTGTAACAGAAATATTCATTTAGCACCGATTAAGTACTTTAAACTTTAACATGAATATAGTGCTGTTTGAGTACTTTGAACAGAAACATGAATATAGTGCTGTTTGAGTACTTTGAACAGAAACATGAATATAGTGTTGTTTGAGTACTTTGAACAGAAACATGAATATAGTGTTGTTTGAGTACTTTGAACAGAAACATGAATATAGTGTTGTTTGAGTACTTTGAACAGAAACATGAATATAGTGCTGTTTGAGTACTTTGAACAGAAACATGAATACAGGGCCGGACCCAGGGGGGGGGGGGGGGGGGTTCCAGGGGTTCCGGAACCCCACCCCTGGAAAAAGCATGTACCTTGCTTTGAGTGTTTGGTTTTTTTTACTAGTTTTAGCACCAAAACAATGCTGCTCTTAACCCTCAAAACAAGGCCCAGAATGCACCAGATTGCACAGATTTTAACCGTTTTTCAAAAAATTTCCGGGGGAGCATGCCCCCGGACCCCCCTGCTTTGCAAGCGCGCGCTTGTGGCTTCGCCACTTCGCTGATTTGCCCCCCCAAAAAAGGAGGAACCCCCCCCCCTTACAACTCATTTGGTCCGGCCCTGGAATATAGTGTTGTTTGAGTAGGCTACTTTGAACAGAAACATTAATTCACTATTCAGTACTGATTGATTACTTTGAACAGTCCTTGCTGAGATGAACGTGAAAAGAAACTTTTAACCGTTTCGATTGCTAACGCGCAGTAGCGGTGTGACAATATGTATATATCGACTTTTGCAAAATGTGAATAATATCAAATGAAGTTCGATGAACGTCGTGTATTCGTTTAATGTAGAAAGTTAAACACGCCTTCATTCCCATGTAAACTATCATGTACACTACCACGGATGCTCTAGCCGATGAAAGCATGTATTATTGTCCGGAAACCAGCAGATGTAAATATTTTGTAATTTTGATTGAAATCATCCCGGTGCTGATTGTCACAGTGCGTTAAGACTTTTTGTCCAGTGTTGAATCCTCCGCTATTTTTGCTTGTTTGTTTTTGTGTATGCTTTTTTCAACACTTCCCATGCAGTCTTTCAAAGTCTAATAGATATTTAGACCAGAAGTGTGCTGGGTAGTTTATGTTTTCTTCTTCTTCTTCTTCTTTTTTAATTTTAAATTTAAAAAAAAAGTTCTTTAATATTTTTTAGGTTACGGCGACAATCGTGGGGATGTAGCTTCTGTGTTTC